>NC_086449.1:612547392-612849859 GCF_028390025.1 Pseudophryne corroboree
AAAAAAACAAAAAACAACAGTAACAAAAAGGAATTTTAAAAAAAGTTTCAAAAACTTCTAAATAGAGGGATATGATATGAGCTTAAGGGAGATCAGTCTGTATGTCCTATCTATCTATCTATCTATCTATCTATCTATCTATCTATCTATCTATCTATCTATCTATCTATCTAGTTGGTGTAATGGTTAATTAATATAACTGCATCATAGCACTGAGGCCTTTAGTTTGATTCCCACCATTGCCCTAACTGTGTGAAGTTTGTATATTCTCCCTGTGTTTGCATGGGTTTCATCCAGGTATTCTGGTTTCCTCCCATACTCCAAAAATGTACTGGTAGCTTAATTGTTTCCCACCAAAAAACCTTAGGATATATATGTGTGCGTGTACATGTGGTAGGGAACATTTAGGTCTATTTTTGAAGCAGTGATAAAAATGGAGAAGTTGCCCATGGCAATCAATCAGCTGCTATGTATAATTTTATAGAATGCACTTGCTAAATGTTACTTCAAAGCTGATTGGTTGCCAAGAGCAACTTCTCCGCTGGCTCATTTCTCCACTCTTTTCACTGCTTCATGAATAGACCCAAGGGACTGATGTGAATGGTCAAATATTCTCTGTGAAGGCCTCTGGAATATGTATGCATTATATTAAATACTGGCAGAGACGTAACTGTGGGAGGCAATGTAGTCAGCTGCCACCGGGCTCCTGCTTTGTAGAGGGGCACCTCTCCCCTGTGTGTTCAGCAAGACCATGCAATTAAGTTAATTAATAGCCACCGCTATCTCTTTCTCCTTGCACCTTACACCACACCATCTTTATTATAGATACACATTTTACAAGTGTCATACCCAGCAGTGGCGGATCCAGGGGGGGGGGGGGCACTCGGGCCCGTGCCCCCCTGTCATTTGTGGCCTTCTGTCCCCCCCCGGAGCCGCACAGGGAGATGACGGGCGCCCGCTGAGATTGTGTTACCAGCGGGCGAGCGTCTCCCTGCACAGCGGCAGCCGGAGGCAGGAGCTCAGTACTGAGCTCCGGCTTCCGGCGCTGTCACTGTGCGCCGTGCGCTATGGGAGAGACGTCAGTCATGACGTCTCTCTCATAGTGCTGACTGAGGAGCGGACGCCCAGGGAGGAGGACTGCAGCGGCCTGGAAGCGGGAACGGGGCTCGGTAAGTATGTTTTTTTCTTCCTTACTGCAGCGAGGGCATCTACTGGGGGCAAACTACGGGGGACATTACTACTGGGGGGGCATCAACAAGGGGCATTACTACTGGGAGGGGGCATCTACTGGGGGCATTACTACAGGGGGGGCATCTATTGGGGCAAGTTTGTAGGGGGCATTATTACTGGGGGGTCATCTATTGGGGGCAGCTACTGGCGGCATTATTACTGGGGGGAATCTACTGGGGGGTCATCTATTGGGGGCAGCTACTGGGGGACATTTTTACTGGGGGCCATCTACTGGGGGCATTATTACTGGGGGGCATCTACTGGGGGCATTACTACTGGGGGGTCATCTATTGGGGGGCAAACTCCTAGGGGGCATTACTACTGGGGGCAAACTACTGGAGGACATTATTACTGGGGGGCATCTACTGGGGGCAAACTGCTGGGGGACATTATTACTGGGGGCAAACTGCTGGGGGACATTATTACTGGGGGGCATCTACTGGGGGCAAACTACTGGGGGACTATTACTGGGGGCCAACTACAAAGGTGCTAACTACTGGCGGCGTAACTACAGGGGCATTACTACTGGCGGCTTAACTACAGGGGCATTACTACTTGGGGGCTAAACTACAGGGGGGCCAAAGTACTGGGGGCTTAACTACAGGGGCCAAACTACTGGGGGATAACTACAGGGGCCAAACTACTGGGGGCATTACTACTGAAGGCTAAGTCACAAGGGGGCATAACTACAGGGGCTAAACTATAATGGGGCAAACTATAGGGGGGCATTACCACTGGGAGGCTAAACTAAAGGGGGGGGGTCAACTACTGGGGTCATAACTGTAGGGGAATTACCACTGGGGGCATAATGACTGGGGGCATTACTACAGGCAACATTACTACTGGGGGCAATACGGGCATTGCAAAAGGGGCACCACTACTATGGGGTCTATATAAGGGGCACTACCAGTACAGTGGACATTGCATAATGAGCGCTACAACTGTGGGCATTGTATAAGAAGCGCCACCTCACATGCACCGAAGCCGCACGTAAATGTACTTGCCCCTTCCATTGTGCCCCCCCTATCATTTTCTTCTGGATCCGCCCCTGATACCCAGGATAAGAACCCGTGACCTATTACACTGGAAGCAGACACCTTATGGATGAAGCCATTTGCACCTGTATAGGAAGCATGAGAATTAAAGGGGGGTACACACGGAGCGATAATCTAAGCAATCTGACCAGATTGCTTAGATTTTCAGCAACATCGCTCCGTGTGTAGCCCCCTCAGCGATAGCGATGCGCGGCCCCGCACATCGCTATCGCTGCTGCTAGATTGGCCTGCATGCAGGCCAATCTAGCGGGTCGCTCACTTCACCCGCTGGGTGAAATGAGCGCCCTCCCCCGTCTCCCCCCGCACGCTCAGCACAGATCGCTCTGTGCTGAGCGCCGGGAGAGATGTGTGCTGAGCGGTTCGCTCAGCACACATCTCTCCCAAATCGGGCCGTGAGTACTGGCCTTAACTATATGAAGTTACTTTTCTGACAATTACAATTAACTTCATATAATTAGAAATCTCATGCTTCCTATACAAGAGCAAATAGCTCAATCAGTAATGTGCCTGTTTCCAGTGTAATAGGTCATGGGTCCTAATGCTGGGGATGACACTTGTAAAATAATTGTCAGAGAAATAATCAGCATTGTGAGTGACTGAGCAGATCTATGTAGTGTGTGGCTGTACATTACATAGATCTGCCTAGTTGCAATGGTTTTGAACTAACAATTTTAAGTAGCTTATTTATATTCATCTTGCCTCCGGGCAACTGGGATGAACTTGTGCCACTGAATACTGGTACTACATAAAACTGTTAATAAATACATTTATGGTGTGCATTGACAAACTCTCATGTTTTTGGGCCAAAGCATTCAGTATTGTCATTTTGATCTGTATCAATTTATGTTGTTATTCCCGTTCTATGATATAAAATGTCAGAAGATAACACACAGGCGATAGAGAGCTCAGTCAAAGTCACTAAAAGTATAGATGGTGACACAAATCAATAGTTTTATTAAATGAGATTCAAAATGATTCATGTCATTTGTAATACACATGTAACCTAAAGCCCCGTACACACGGGGGAGATGTGTGCTGAGCGATCTAGTACACATCTCTCCCACTGCACAGCACACAGCGCGATTTGTGCTGAGTGAGGAGGGGGGGCAGAGGGGAAGGGCACTCACTTCACACAGCGGTGAAGTGAGCGATCTACTAGATTTGGCATGCATGCATGCCAAATCTAGAGTCAGCAATAGCAACTCACGGGGCTGCGCATCGCTATCGCTATGGGCATGCACACGGAGAGATCCATGCTTAATTTCTAAGCAATCTAGTCAGATTGCTTAGAAGTTAAGCATGGATCTCCCGTGTGTACACCCCTTAACAGTCCATGAGATCTCTTCTGTTGTATGATTTAATCTTCTTGGTATGGTCTTGCCTATTGTATTTCTTTTATAATGTGCGAATTTCATCCCATATGAAGTTCAGACAGTGTTGTTTTGGTGGCTCTGAAATTGTTAATTCATGGTGACAAGTGAGCACACCATGCAGGGTGATGTCACTTGTGATATGAATCATATGTACTTGATATTGAACCACCTTTAGCAAACAGCCTTCAGCGATGTGGCACTAATATCATTCAATGCGTAATATGGTGCTAAACTGAAGCACAAGGAAAATTCACTTTTTCCCTCGGGCTTGTTGTAGACAAACAAAAAAGCGAAACTGTCTGCTGAACATATTGTTTTCAGTACTAATCATGGAGCCTTTCAGTCTGCACTTCTCTGGTATTTTGTTCCTATCTAATATTTTTAATTAATTTAATTTTTCCATCATATTAGTACAACTGGCTATTTGGGGCTCGCCTACTGACTATCTCCTACTGTGACAAATTTCCTTCTGTCTGAAGGTCGCTGTGACTTCTGATCAGCCCATGAAAATATACGTTATTATAGCAGGCAATGCTTATATAACAACTTAGATTTCATGTCAAAATATTCATCATCATCTATTATGGACTCATTTGGTCGTTGAAGGTACTTCACCAAAAATTTGTTTATGTGGAAAAAATGAGCCAACCTCCAGATGATCTCACAGAGTAATTTGCTGCTTTAAATAGAAGATGGAGTAAAAATACTTGTATGAATAACCTAATTTCCCCTTTGCTGTTGAACAGACTTATGACTATTTCACAGAATTATGTTACTCCAAGGACAGGGATTTTTGATGAGGAAGAAAAAGAAAAGAAAAACAAGGGAAAAGTAACTCATGAGTATGTTCTATATGCACAGTATTGTGACCACAGGACATAGTTATAGCATAAATGGGATACTTTTCATATGAAGACTTAGATAACAGTCACCTCATTATAATAGAGAGCCATGAAAATACTTTCTTCTGTACTTACCAGCAGGGCCAGAATAAGGTTTGTGGGAGCCCCAGGCAGTAGCATGTCTTCTTTTGACATGAGGGGGAGCAACCATAGAAATATAGTCTCCCCAGGCACAAGTGCTTTCCTTGTGCCTCTTATAAGGAGAATAAACCCCCCCCCCCCCCCCCCCACACACACACACACACACACACACACACACACACACTACACCCCCAACTATATGACTTGTTTTTTGCGAAAGCAAAGTCGTGACCCCACTACATCATGTATGGGACACGCATGAGGCAGGCCTCGGAACAGTTAGCATTGGCAACTGTGGACTTGGGTCGGGATTGGGGCACCTCTAAAGGCGATTGAAACAGGTAGCTTTGGGGCATGAGTAGCAGTCCTGTAGGGGCCCCCAGATTTGCTATCAGTTCAGTCTTAAATCAGTGGGCAAGTGCCTATGGGGGCTATGTTTGTAGCTGTGCTGAGAATTGCCTCATCAAGGTCCTGCTGCCCGAGCGCACTGCCCCAAACAAAACATGTTATCGGGTTGGGACTACGTTACCAGCGGCCGGGATCCTGGCGGTCAGCATCCCGAATCAGGGATCCCGACGGCAGAATGCCGGCGGGGGGCGAGCAGAACAAATCCCCTTGCAGCCAAGCCCTTGCAGGCTTATCGGGGTTGTGGACACCCACAACTGGGAATAGTCCCTTCTAGTCGGCATGCCAACTGTCGGTATTTTGAGGCTTCGAGATGAAGGGGGAGTTACTGTGACCGTCAGTCACATAACTACATTCGATGTTATCAACTTCCCGGACCTTACATTTAATTGGGTAAGTGGGCATATCAGAGAGGCTGGTCTGCTTTCTTTGGGAGTTCTGGAGGGCTCCCCGAAATTCTGGAGTCTCTCAGAATGGCAGGCAGTGGTCTATTAGGCACAGATATTTATATTTGTTGACTTAAGAAACAATACATTTATTATTTCTACATTGCATATAATTGTATCTGGAGAGAAGCTTCATAATAAATCTGCCCAATGATATATACCCGGTTGAAAAGTACAGAAGAAAGTTAAAGCAATATATTTAGTGAAAGCTAAAGGAGGTCATATACAACCAAAAATAATTGTAGTTATTAGAAAGTGCAGAACATACATTCTCAGTAGCGTACACAGGGGAGGTTTCCGAATACTCATAAACATCCCTGACAGATGATCAGAGCCCAGCAATTCGTGGGTCAGTGGGGAGGGGTCAGGGACAATATAACATTAGAAGAATCATGTCATTTGTTCCTGCCCCCTCCTGAAAGACCCGCTAATCACAACATTTTGCCATGGAAGGGCAGGTCTAGTGACTAGGGGGTCTATTTACTAATCCTTGGATGGAGATAAAGTGGACGGAGATAAAGTACCAACCAATCAGCTCCTAACTGTCATTTTTCAAACCCAGCCAGTGACATGACAGTTAGGAGCTGGTTGGCTGGTACTTTATCTCCGTTGACTTTATCTCCATCCAAGGCTTAGTAAATAGACCCCCACTGTGTCTAGTCCTGGTCCCATTTACAAACTGCATCTGCTGTATGGTAAGTGTGTGTGTAATGTATGTGTGATATATAATATACATGTGTGAAGGAAGAACAGATTGTGGTGGTAGGCATGTACTTTTTATCAATCAAAGAAATAGATTTATCCATTATTTATTTACTATCTTGTTAACATTTATTTCTATAGTGCCAGCATACTCCATAGAGCTTTACAATAGGGCAGTGGTTTCCAAACTTTTTTGAATCACGGCGCCCTAGAATATCAGATATTTTTTCACGGCACCCCTAGGCCAAAAATTTCTTATTGAGAAATTTAGAAAGAAATATTACATTAAGTAGATCGCGTTTATATGTCATCCTTAGGGTCAGTTGTGTGGTGAGGGACAAGATTTGCTTCTGTTTGGCCACATATTTTATGACTGGCAGCCACCAGCACTGGTTTTGCCTATTATATTGACCATGAATAATTTGAATTGGTCCTGGATCACCAACCCGGGGCACCCCTGCAAGTGTCCCGAGGCACCCCAGGGAGCCACGGCACACAGTTTGGGAATCTCTGCAATAGGGGACAAACACCATAATAAAACCAGACTGGGTCTTAACAGACAAAGAGGATAAGAGGGCTTACAATCTATGACAATTAAAGAATTAAATCAGCATAAGGAGGAGCTCTGCTTCCCAGTGCTTCAGAGACTCATTTGCACACCACGTTACAAAGCAGAAAAGAGATATACAGTATTCCACTCTAAAATAAAAAAAAAAGAGTACAGCAGAGAGGTAACTTTCTCTGTGATATGGGTTATTTTCTTTGAAATTGTTCCGAACATCATAAAAAAAGAATCCATGAAAATCAGGATGGGAAAATGAAACGAAAGCATACTGACCTGATCAATGGATGACAGATCACCCATATGTTTAGAACATTAAGTACGGGACCAAATATATGAATTAGTTTAATGATTTTCTCTTGTGCTGCATTGCTTTAAAAAAATGGTGTTTCTCAGCCTAATTAATCTGGGTACACACTTCAGCGACAGGCATTCGTATGTCAAATGCCCGTCAGCCCAGATTGCCCATACACACTGGAAGTTAATGAAGGATGGAATGATCATCTTAGAATACTATAGAACGCTAGAATGCTAGTGATATCGTCAGTTTGATGTGCAACACATAAAACCTGACAATGTCGCTAGCGATTGCGGGCAGCTATATATCGGGCATACACACTACCCTATATGCAGCAATGTGAGCAATATGTTGTTATCAGATGACATTTCACTCACTGTGTATCCAGCTTAAGAATGATGTTAAAATGCAGTTTACTTTCAATTTTGAGAAAAGCTGACTTTCTCAGTCTATTTTTATAGATCAGCGACAACAACGTGATTACAAAGAGCTATCATAAAAGAACAATAACTAATTCTTTGTTACAATTTGCTGGGCAGATAATACATTCTGAAGTGTTAAAATATTTTTAAAAATACTAATACCATGTCCACTATTTTTAGGAGGAAATTACTGAAAAATATGGATTATTGCTACATTGTTGAAATGACTGTTTACCATTTCTTTCACAGATGTACAACAATCAATATATTGTGATTCAGGTTCATCTGTAAATACTGTATATTGATAAAGGACAGAGTTATGCCCGACAACACTGTTGATATATTTGGCAATGCTTCAAGCCTAACAGTGCAGGGTTTAGTGCTACTCAGGCTTCAGCACTGATGGTTCAAAAAAAATAAGTGAGGTACAAGCATGGATACCACTAAAACCTGGACTGTTAGTGTGCCTTGAGGACCGCGGTTGAGAATGCCTGTCATATTCTATTGAATTCTCTGGCACCCTAAATTGATATATTTGTATATGGCAGACCTTTCCGAACATTGTCCTTAAGGCACCCAAGTAATGCCACTTTCACATCGCTCCCGGGTGCGACCCGCTTGAGAACCCTTTCAGACTGGCAGCACCAACCCAGCAAATTGCCGGGTTTGTGAAGTGCACGGAGACATATGTGGAGGTGGCACCTGGAGATCAGATCATCTTGAAGCGCCAGCCTCTCCCTGTAGGGCAGGGATGGGGAACCTTCGGCTCTTCAGCTGTTGTTGAACTACACATCCCAGCATGCCCTGCAACAGTTTTAGCATGGCCAAATAGCAAAACTGTAGCAAGGCATGCTGGTATGTGTAGTTCAACAACAGCTGGAGGGCCGAAGGTTCCCCATCCCTGCTGTAGGGTGAACGCCGGGTCCCGAAGTTGCATTGACCCGGTAACCTGTTCAAACTGCACTTGACCCGGTAAATACCCGGGAATAACCCTGCTTTATTCCTGGGTTGAAATACTGTGTCAGGTGACCCGGTAAACCGGCATATACCCTTTCACACCGCACCCAGACCCACGTCGACCCAGCAATATACCAGGTTATTTGTGCGGTGTGAAAGGGGTATAATTAAGTCACCTGTGGCCAAGCATGGGTTTACTTAAAACCAGGATGTTAGGGTGCCTTGAGGACTGAGTTTGGGAACCTCCGGTATGTGCAATTGCTCTGTACTATAACAACTATAATACATTTCCAGTAACTGCTCCAACCCCACCACATACAGTATCTAATTATCTAATGAGTGTAATCATGTAGTGCAATGAATCACTGTTTTGTTTAATCTAATAATGCATCTGACATAACAAACATTTCTATTGTAGTTCAGCAGTGTAGCAAAGTCTATGTTTATATATATATATATATATATATATGTGTATTTGTATGGTAAATAAGTACAGAAGATGGTAATGTTCTTCCCTTGGATACATTATAATAGTTACAGCATGTATATACGACCTATACAGTATTTGTTTCCTTCTGTCCTGTCTCTCTTACTCACATATGTAATATGACACACATAAACACACACACATACACACACAATGCACCTTCTGAGTCACTCTGACACGTCACATGAATCTCACAGCCTCTCCTAGAAGTGTCACAATCATGTGACCGTTGTTCTGCCTGAAAACTTTCGTATTATCTGTACTAAGTGAACACGTCATGGCCCGGAAGAGAACGACTTTTAAAGCCACCTGCTGTTGAATAAGGATTAGAAAATATTAAGCAACTCATTCTGACCTATCCATCTGTAAGGTGGTGTTTAGCATATAGCAAATAAATAATGTGTAGTCCAGCTTTTATTACCCAGAATCAGGGAAAGACAGATAGATAAAAATGACAAACTACACAAGCAGTATTATTACAGCTCAATGGAGCTTTTGCCAAACATAAAATCATACTTGCCTACTTTTGAAAACTAGTTTCAGGGAGATTCCAAGGGACAGCAAAATACGCCACACTTTCCGTTGAGGGGGTCTGTCATGCTCCGCCCAAAGGGAGTGTTTAGGTCCACCTAAGGGCATATTTATTGCCACTTAGGGGTGTGTCCTGCAATGGCAGGTGAAAACTATAGTACTAATAGCAGCACTTACACCATGGTAGACATTAGCGCTTCAGCATGACCCGCAGCTCCACGTATCACCCTCTTCTGTGAGCTGCTCCGGGACCCACCGCTCCACGTCTTCAGCAGCACCGCTGCCTGCTGTAAATACACCTCAGACAGCGCTGCAGCTGTCAACAACAATGCATACGGGGGTAGTTACGGCCCTGCACACAGCACCATAATATATTACATTATGCACAGCCCACATCCCTCATATTGCACCCAGTATACACAGCACCATATCACATGACATTATACACAGCCTCCCCCATATTACACCCAGTACTACATTACATTACCTTTTACACAGCCCCCCTCCACTCGTATTCCACCCAGTACCTATTACATTGCATTATGCACAGCATATACCCTCCCATATTACACCCAATAGCACATTGCATTTCATTTTACATAGACCCCCCCATATTACATCCAGTTGCACTTTACACTACATTATACACAGCCCCCTCCGCATATTACACCCAGTACCATATTATATTGCATTATGCACAGCATACACAGCTCCCCCATATTACACCCAATAGCACATTACATTTTACACAGCCCCCCCAGTAGCATATTACACAGACCCCCATATTACACTGCCTCCTCCATATTACACCCAGTAGTATATTACACAGCCCCCCCATATTACACTGCCTCCTCCATATTGCACCCAGTAGCATATTACACAGACACCCATATTACACTGCCTCCTCCATATTACACCCAGTAGCATATTACACAGCCCCCCCATATTACACTGCCTCCTCCATATTACACCCAGTAGCATATTACACAGACCCCCCATATTACACTGCCTCCCCCATATTACACTGCCTCCTCCATATTACACCCAGTAGCACATTACACAGAACCCCATATTACACCAAATAGCATATTACACAGCCTCACCCATATTACACCCAGTGCACATTACACTACATTTTACACAGCCCCCCATATTACACCCAGCAGTACACTGCATATTACACAGCCCCCCATATTACACCCAGCAGTACACTGCATATTACACAGCCCCCCATATTACACCCAGCAGTACACTGCATATTACACAGCCCCCCTCCCCATATTACACCCAGTAGCACACTACATATTACACCTCCCCTTCCCCCATATAACCCCCCAGTATATACAGCACCCACCTGGTTTGTTGCTCCCTCCTGTAAAGAGCAGGGAGCCGGCCCTGCGACAGTATGCAGCCCAGGGAAGCCACTTCCAGGAGCAGCAGGAGCAGAAAGGCCGGGCTGATACACACAGCCCACTGTGAGTGTGGTGGGCAGGGCCAGCCAGAGTGAAGAAGCAGAGCCCTGGCTGCCAGGTTATGGGCTTCACTGTACGGGTGGCTACTCTGCACATTATTCCCACGCTGCTGCTGCACAGACACCTCCCGGGTCTCAGAAAGTCTGACGCCACCTCTACTCTCAACCCAGCTGTGGCCCACCGCAAGTGACTGTTCCAGTGTAAGTCCCGCCCCCCGCATTTCCGGACTCGCGCATGCGCAGTCCGGATTTGCAAGGAGGAACTGTTAAAAACCGGGAGGGCTGGCAATGTTTGAGGGGCAGCGGGAGGGTCAGTTAAAAATCGGGAGCCTCCCGCTGAATGCGGGAGGGTAGGCAGCCTGCATAAAATACACAAAACTAAACTGCGTATGCACATAAAAATAGCGTATGAGAAAGAAGAGGGAAGGGTCGTACAAACAGTCCGAGTACAGTAAGGACATGTGTACATGTGTGTACATAATTGCCAACTCAGGCTGCCTCGCTGCCGATATATAGTGACAGTCAGTGGCGTACGTTCGTCACAGTTGCCCGGAGGCAAGATAAATATTGGTGCCCCCCTATTTCCTATATTAAGATAAATATATGTATGTATGTATGTGTGCGTGTATATGTATATATATGTGTGTGTGTGTGGAGTGTTCTGAACATTTTTTATATACTGTATTTATACATGTAATTGTCTTTTATTTTAAATCACACATTTCTTAGCAGTCATACCCAGGATTAGAACCCATGACCTGTTACACTAACAGCAGACACTTTACTGATGGAGCTATTTGCTCCTGTAGAGGAAGCATGAGAATGCTAACTATATAAAGTTACGTGTAATTGTCAGAGAAGAATCTTCATATAGTTAAAATTCTCATATTTCCTATGCAGGAGCAAACAGCTTCATCAGTAAGGTGTCTGCTTCCAGTGTAATAGGTTGTGGTTTCTAATCCTGGGTGGGATACTTGTAAAATGTGTATATTCAGTATAATAAAGAGGGTGTGACTTGTAAGGTACAGGGACCAGTGAGGATGTCGGCCACTGAAAAGACAGCGACAGCTATCAATTAACTTAATTCAATGGTGTCACAGAATGGGAGGAGAGGAGCCCCCTTCAGAGCAGGAGCCCAGCGGCAGATGACTCCGTTGCCTCCCAGAGTTCTGCCTCTGGTGACAGTCGCCATCCTGTCTGCTGGGACTCGCTGGCGGTATATAGTGACAGTCACCATCCTGTCTGCCGGGACTCACTGCCTCGCTGCCGGTATATAGTGACAGTCGCCATCCTGTCTGCCAGGACTTGCTGCCGGTATATAGTGACAGTCGCCATCCTGTCTGCCGGGACTCACTGCCGGTATATAGTGACAGTTGCCATCCTGTCTGCCGGGACTCACTGCCAGTATATAGTAGAGATGAGCGGGTTCGGCTCCTCTGAATCCGAACCCGCCCGAACTTCATGTTTTTTTACACGGGTCCGAGCGACTCGGATCTTCCCGCCTTGCTCGGTTAACCCGAGCGCGCCCGAACGTCATCATCACGCTGTCGGATTCTCGCGTGGCTCGGATTCTATCGCGAGACTCGGATTCTATATAAGGAGCCGCGCATCGCCGCCATTTTCACACGTGCATTGAGATTGATAGGGAGAGGACGTGGCTGGCGTCCTCTCCGTTTAGAAATAGATAGGAGAGTGAGAGTGAGACACTTCATTTACTGGAGCTTAGGAGGAGTACTCAGAGAGTGCAGAATTTTGCTGATAGTAGTTAGTTAGTTATACTAGTGACTGACCAGTGAGACCACCAGTGCAGTTTTATTATTATTTAATATAATCCGTTCTCTGCCTGAAAAAAACGATACACAGTGACTCAGTCACATACCATATCTGTGCTCAGCCCAGTGTGCTGCATCATCTATGTATAATATCTGACTGTGCTCACACAGCTTAATTGTGGGGGAGACTGGGGAGCAGTTATAGGTTATAGCAGGAGCCAGGAGTACATATTAAACAGTGCACACTTTTGCTGCCAGAGTGCCACTGCCAGTGTGACTGACCAGTGACCTGACCACACTGACCACCAGTATATTGTGATTGTCTGCCTGAAAAAGTTAAACACTCGTCGTGTGACTTGTGTGGTGTTTTTTTATTCTATAAAAAACTCATTCTGCTGACAGACAGTGTCCAGCAGGTCCGTCATTATATAATATATACCTGTCCGGCTGCAGTAGTGATATATATATATTTTTTATATCATTATTTATCATCCAGTCTATACTAGCAGCAGACACAGTACGGTAGTTCACGGCTGTAGCTACCTCTGTGTCGGCACTCGGCAGTCCATCCATAATTGTATACCACCTACCCGTGGTTTTTTTTTTCTTTCTTCTTTATACATACTACATCTCATTATCATCCAGTCTATATTAGCAGCAGACACAGTACAGTACGGTAGTCCACGGCTGTAGCTATCTCTGTGTCGGCACTCGGCAGTCCATCCATAATTGTATACCACCTACCCGTGGTTTTTTTTTCTTTCTTCTTTATACATACTACATCTCATTATCATCCAGTCTATATTAGCAGCAGACACAGTACGGTAGTCCACGGCTGTAGCTACCTCTGTGTCGGCACTCGGCAGTCCATCCATAATTGTATACCACCTACCCCTGGTTTTTTTTTTCTTTCTTCTTTATACATACTACATCTCATTATCATCCAGTCTATATTAGCAGCAGACACAGTACAGTACGGTATTCCACGGCTGTAGCTATCTCTGTGTCGGCACTCGGCAGTCCATCCATAATTGTATACCACCACCTACCCGTGGTTTTTTTTTCTTTCTTCTTTATACATACTACATCTCATTATCATCCAGTCTATATTAGCAGCAGACACAGTACGGTAGTCCACGGCTGTAGCTACCTCTGTGTCGGCACTCGGCAGTCCATCCATAATTGTATACCACCTACCCGTGGTTTTTTTTTTCTTTCTTCTTTATACATACTACATCTCATTATCAACCAGTCTATATTAGCAGCAGACACAGTACGGTAGTCCACGGCTGTAGCTACCTCTGTGTCGGCACTCGGCAGTCCATCCATAATTGTATACCACCTACCCGTGGTTTTTTTTTCTTTCTTCTTTATACATACTACATCTCATTATCATCCAGTCTATATTAGCAGCAGACACAGTACGGTAGTCCACGGCTGTAGCTACCTCTGTGTCGGCACTCGGCAGTCCATCCATAATTGTATACCACCTACCCGTGGTTTTTTTTCTTTCTTCTTTATACATACTACATCTCATTATCATCCAGTCTATATTAGCAGCAGACACAGTACGGTAGTCCACGGCTGTAGCTACCTCTGTGTCGGCACTCGGCAGTCCATCCATAATTGTATATCACCTACCCGTGGTTTTTTTTTTCTTTCTTCTTTATACATACTACATCTCATTATCATCCAGTCTATATTAGCAGCAGACACAGTACGGTAGTCCACGGCTGTAGCTACCTCTGTGTCGGCACTCGGCAGTCCATCCATAATTGTATATCACCTACCCGTGGTTTTTTTTTCTTTCTTCTTTATACATACTACATCTCATTATCAACCAGTCTATATTAGCAGCAGACACAGTACGGTAGTCCACGGCTGTAGCTACCTCTGTGTCGGCACTCGGCAGTCCATCCATAATTGTATACCACCTACCCGTGGTTTTTTTTTCTTTCTTCTTTATACATACTACATCTCATTATCAACCAGTCTATATTAGCAGCAGACACAGTACGGTAGTCCACGGCTGTAGCTACCTCTGTGTCGGCACTCGGCAGTCCATCCATAATTGTATACCACCTACCCGTGGTTTTTTTTTTCTTTCTTCTTTATACATACTACATCTCATTATCATCCAGTCTATATTAGCAGCAGACACAGTACGGTAGTCCACGGCTGTAGCTACCTCTGTGTCGGCACTCGGCAGTCCATCCATAATTGTATACCACCTAACCGTGGTTTTTTTTTCTTTCTTCTTTATACATACTACATCTCATTATCAACCAGTCTATATTAGCAGCAGACACAGTACGGTAGTCCACGACTGTAGCTACCTCTGTGTCGGCACTCGGCAGTCCATCCATAATTGTATACCACCTACCCGTGTTTTTTTTTTCTTTCTTCTTTATACATACTACATCTTATTATCATCCAGTCTATATTAGCAGCAGACACAGTACGGTAGTCCACGGCTGTAGCTACCTCTGTGTCGGCACTCGGCAGTCCATCCATAATTGTATACAAGTATCCATTCATCTCCATTGTTTACCTGAGGTGCCTTTTAGTTGTGCCTATTAAAATATGGAGAACAAAAATGTTGAGGTTCCAAAATTAGGGAAAGATCAAGATCCACTTCCACCTCGTGCTGAAGCTGCTGCCACTAGTCATGGCCGAGACGATGAAATGCCAGCAACGTCGTCTGCCAAGGCCGATGCCCAATGTCATAGTACAGAGCTTGTCAAATCCAAAACACCAAATATCAGTAAAAAAAGGACTCCAAAACCTAAAATAAAATTGTCGGAGGAGAAGCGTAAACTTGCCAATATGCCATTTACCACACGGAGTGGCAAGGAACGGCTGAGGCCCTGGCCTATGTTCATGGCTAGTGGTTCAGCTTCACATGAGGATGGAAGCACTCAGCCTCTCGCTAGAAAAATGAAAAGACTCAAGCTGGCAAAAGCAGTAGCACCGCAAAGAACTGTGCGTTCTTCGAAATCCCAAATCCACAAGGAGAGTCCAATTGTGTCGGTTGCGATGCCTGACCTTCCCAACACTGGACGTGAAGAGCATGCGCCTTCCACCATTTGCACGCCCCCTGCAAGTGCTGGAAGGAGCACCCGCAGTCCAGTTCCTGATAGTCAGATTGAAGATGTCAGTGATGAAGTACACCAGGATGAGGAGGATATGGGTGTTGCTGGCGCTGGGGAGGAAATTGACCAGGAGGATTCTGATGGTGAGGTGGTTTGTTTAAGTCAGGCACCCGGGGAGACACCTGTTGTCCGTGGGAGGAATATGGCCGTTGACATGCCTGGAGAAAATACCAAAAAAATCAGCTCTTCGGTGTGGAAGTATTTCAACAGAAATGCGGACAACAGGTGTCAAGCCGTGTGTTGCCTTTGTCAAGCTGTAATAAGTAGGGGAAAGGACGTTAACCACCTCGGAACATCCTCCCTTATACGTCACCTGCAGCGCATTCATAATAAGTCAGTGACAAGTTCAAAAACTTTGGGCGACAGCGGAAGCAGTCCACTGACCAGTAAATCCCTTCCTCTTGTAACCAAGCTCACGCAAACCACCCCACCAACTCCCTCAGTGTCAATTTCCTCCTTCCCCAGGAATGCCAATAGTCCTGCAGGCCATGTCACTGGCAATTCTGACGATTCCTCTCCTGCCTGGGATTCCTCCGATGCATCCTTGCGTGTAACGCCTACTGCTGCTGGCGCTGCTGTTGTTGCTGCTGGGAGTCGATGGTCATCCCAGAGGGGAAGTCGTAAGCCCACTTGTACTACTTCCAGTAAGCAATTGACTGTCCAACAGTCCTTTGCGAGGAAGATGAAATATCACAGCAGTCATCCTGCTGCAAAGCGGATAACTGAGGCCTTGACAACTATGTTGGTGTTAGACGTGCGTCCGGTATCCGCCGTTAGTTCACAGGGAACTAGACAATTTATTGAGGCAGTGTGCCCCCGTTACCAAATACCATCTAGGTTCCACTTCTCTAGGCAGGCGATACCGAGAATGTACACGGACGTCAGAAAAAGACTCACCAGTGTCCTAAAAAATGCAGTTGTACCCAATGTCCACTTAACCACGGACATGTGGACAAGTGGAGCAGGGCAGGGTCAGGACTATATGACTGTGACAGCCCACTGGGTAGATGTATGGACTCCCGCCGCAAGAACAGCAGCGGCGGCACCAGTAGCAGCATCTCGCAAACGCCAACTCTTTCCTAGGCAGGCTACGCTTTGTATCACCGATTTCCAGAATACGCACACAGCTGAAAACCTCTTACGGCAACTGAGGAAGATCATCGCGGAATGGCTTACCCCAATTGGACTCTCCTGTGGATTTGTGGCATCGGACAACGCCAGCAATATTGTGTGTGCATTAAATATGGGCAAATTCCAGCACGTCCCATGTTTTGCACATACATTGAATTTGGTGGTGCAGAATTTTTAAAAAAACGACAGGGGCGTGCAAGAGATGCTGTCGGTGGCCAGAAGTATTGCGGGACACTTTCGGCGTACAGGCACCACGTACAGAAGACTGGAGCACCACCAAAAACTACTGAACCTGCCCTGCCATCATCTGAAGCAAGAAGTGGTAACGAGGTGGAATTCAACCCTCTATATGCTTCAGAGGTTGGAGGAGCAGCAAAAGGCCATTCAAGCCTATACAATTGAGCACGATATAGGAGGTGGAATGCACCTGTCTCAAGCGCAGTGGAGAATGATTTCAACGTTGTGCAAGGTTCTGATGCCCTTTGAACTTGCCACACGTGAAGTCAGTTCAGACACTGCCAGCCTGAGTCAGGTCATTCCCCTCATCAGGCTTTTGCAGAAGAAGCTGGAGACATTGAAGGAGGAGCTAACACGGAGCGATTCCGCTAGGCATGTGGGACTTGTGGATGGAGCCCTTAATTCGCTTAACAAGGATTCACGGGTGGTCAATCTGTTGAAATCAGAGCACTACATTTTGGCCACCGTGCTCGATCCTAGATTTAAAGCCTACCTTGGATCTCTCTTTCCGGCAGACACAAGTCTGCTGGGGTTGAAAGACCTGCTGGTGAGAAAATTGTCAAGTCAAGCGGAACGCGACCTGTCAACATCTCCTCCTTCACATTCTCCCGCAACTGGGGGTGCGAGGAAAAGGCTCAGAATTCCGAGCCCACCCGCTGGCGGTGATGCAGGGCAGTCTGGAGCGACTGCTGATGCTGACATCTGGTCCGGACTGAAGGACCTGACAACGATTACGGACATGTCGTCTACTGTCACTGCATATGATTCTCTCAACATTGAAAGAATGGTGGAGGATTATATGAGTGACCGCATCCAAGTAGGCACGTCACACAGTCCGTACTTATACTGGCAGGAAAAAGAGGCAATTTGGAGGCCCTTGCACAAACTGGCTTTATTCTACCTAAGTTGCCCTCCCACAAGTGTGTACTCCGAAAGAGTGTTTAGTGCCGCCGCTCACCTTGTCAGCAATCGGCGTACGAGGTTACATCCAGAAAATGTGGAGAAGATGATGTTCATTAAAATGAATTATAATCAATTCCTCCGCGGAGACATTGACCAGCAGCAATTGCCTCCACAAAGTACACAGGGAGCTGAGATGGTGGATTCCAGTGGGGACGAATTGATAATCTGTGAGGAGGGGGATGTACACGGTGATATATCGGAGGATGATGATGAGGTGGACATCTTGCCTCTGTAGAGCCAGTTTGTGCAAGGAGAGATTAATTGCTTCTTTTTTGGTGGGGGTCCAAACCAACCCGTCATATCAGTCACAGTCGTGTGGCAGACCCTGTCACTGAAATGATGGGTTGGTTAAAGTGTGCATGTCCTGTTTTGTTTATACAACATAAGGGTGGGTGGGAGGGCCCAAGGACAATTCCATCTTGCACCTCTTTTTTCTTTAATTTTTCTTTGCGTCATGTGCTGTTTGGGGAGTGTTTTTTGGAAGGGCCATCCTGCGTGACACTGCAGTGCCACTCCTAGATGGGCCCGGTGTTTGTGTCGGCCACTAGGGTCGCTTATCTTACTCACACAGCTACCTCATTGCGCCTCTTTTTTTCTTTGCGTCATGTGCTGTTTGGGGAGGGTTTTTTGGAAGGGACATCCTGCGTGACACTGCAGTGCCACTCCTAGATGGGCCCGGTGTTTGTGTCGGCCACTAGGGTCGCTTATCTTACTCACACAGCTACCTCATTGCGCCTCTTTTTTTCTTTGCGTCATGTGCTGTTTGGGGAGGGTTTTTTGGAAGGGACATCCTGCGTGACACTGCAGTGCCACTCCTAGATGGGCCCGGTGTTTGTGTCGGCCACTAGGGTCGCTTATCTTACTCACACAGCTACCTCATTGCGCCTCTTTTTTTCTTTGCGTCATGTGCTGTTTGGGGAGGGTTTTTTGGAAGGGACATCCTGCGTGACACTGCAGTGCCACTCCTAGATGGGCCCGGTGTTTGTGTCGGCCACTAGGGTCGCTTATCTTACTCACACAGCTACCTCATTGCGCCTCTTTTTTTCTTTGCGTCATGTGCTGTTTGGGGAGGGTTTTTTGGAAGGGACATCCTGCGTGACACTGCAGTGTCACTCCTAGATGGGCCCGGTGTTTGTGTCGGCCACTAGGGTCGCTTATCTTACTCACACAGCTACCTCATTGTGCCTCTTTTTTTCTTTGCGTCATGTGCTGTTTGGGGAGGGTTTTTTGGAAGGGACATCCTGCGTGACACTGCAGTGCCACTCCTAGATGGGCCCGGTGTTTGTGTCGGCCACTAGGGTCGCTTATCTTACTCACACAGCTACCTCATTGCGCCTCTTTTTTTCTTTGCGTCATGTGCTGTTTGGGGAGGGTTTTTTGGAAGGGACATCCTGCGTGACACTGCAGTGCCACTCCTAGATGGGCCCGGTGTTTGTGTCGGCCACTAGGGTCGCTTATCTTACTCACACAGCTACCTCATTGCGCCTCTTTTTTTCTTTGCGTCATGTGCTGTTTGGGGAGGGTTTTTTGGAAGGGACATCCTGCGTGACACTGCAGTGCCACTCCTAGATGGGCCAGGTGTTTGTGTCGGCCACTAGGGTCGCTTAGCTTAGTCATCCAGCGACCTCGGTGCAAATTTTAGGACTAAAAATAATATTGTGAGGTGTGAGGTATTCAGAATAGACTGAAAATGAGTGGAAATGATGGTTTTTGAGGTTAATAATACTTTGGGATCAAAATGACCCCCAAATTCTATGATTTAAGCTGTTTTTTAGGTTTTTTGGAAAAAAACACCCGAATCCAAAACACACCCGAATCCGACAAAAAAAATTCGGTTAGGTTTTGCCAAAACGCGGTCGAACCCAAAACACGGCCGCGGAACCGAACCCAAAACCAAAACACAAAACCCGAAAAATTTCCGGCGCTCATCTCTAGTATATAGTGACAGTCGCCAGTCTGTCTGCCGGGACTCGCTGCCGGTATATAGTGACAGTCACCAGTCTGTCTGCCGGGACTCGCTGCCGGTATATAGTGACAGTCGCCATCCTGTCTGCCGGGACTCACTGCCTCGCTGCCGGTATATAGTGACAGTCGCCATCCTGTCTGCCGGGACTCACTGCCAGTATATAGTGACAGTCGCCAGTCTGTCTGCCGGGACTCGCTGCCGGTATATAGTGACAGTCACCATCATGTCTGCTGGGACTCGCTGCCTCGCTGCCGGTGATAATGTTGATATTATCTTAGACCGCAAAACTATACCTCTAAATACAATTTTACTGTTGAGCCGCTATGGCCGCTAGACTACATGCCATGCACGTGCTACGCACTTTGTATGCTATTTGCGTACAGAGTCCTGCACGTGGTACGCACTTGGCGTACACACGCTGCGCTGAGTGTACAGAGTACACACAGCGAGCGCACACACGATGGATAACCTTTAAACCTTGTTAATGATACAATGTAATGATATGCTTATACTTTAAACCTTTAGCAGCAAAGTACTGCAATGATGTAATACCTTTAAACCTTAAGTAGCGCTAGCGATACAAAGTACTCGCAGTGCGTACACCTTATCAATGCTATACACCTTATACAGATAAATCTACTTTAAAGCCCATGCAGGAAAGTGAAAACACAACACTGATTTGTAGTTGCAACCACAGGGTTCTAAGGCCTCCGTGGATTAATTCCAAAAGGTAAAAACAATACAAATCATACACTACAGGCTAACAAGTAAATCTAAACAGAATAATGGCTACAGAGAATATACACACGTGAGAATGTTCGCAAGCGCAACCCGGCTCGGTCCTCCGCTGGTCATACAGATAGCGTTTAGAGTCTTCTGACCGGCCAGGCATCAATGGTCTTTTTATACACAACATGCATACACAATACAATGGTCACTGTAATCTCATTGTCCATTGGACACAGGGATGTGTCTCTACATTACAGCAAAGGTCATAGGTGGATTTGAAAGGGTGGGCGATGTCTTTCCCCAACTGCTCTTGTGGGTGGTATCCTCTGGATTCCCGCCGCATACATAAAATACAGTAAATACAGTTAATGTTCCTATTCTACTTTTGTACATAACTATACGCAGGAACAAGCGATCTTTAACTAACACCGGAATGTTACCCTCAAAATACCCTACAGCTGGATACTAGACATCACCTTCCAACCTTTATCTGACCCTTCCTATCATGCAAAGGCGAATCTCTCTGTCCATGAACTGTTTAAACTATCAATACTCGCTGACATGGTCTATGATAACTATATCTAAAATGTGCGCTTTATGGGTTAAATATGTGATGTTCTAATAACCCGCTACACGCTCACAAACTCCGCTGTAAATACCCATATCACGCGCATGATCGCCGGAGCGATCCTACGCAAATTGCGGATATGTGCACGCACGGAGGACTGAGTGCACGAGCAGCGGGCATGTGCATGGGGTTAGTACAAGGCATATGCATTACAATATTTTTCGACTTTAACACCGGTATATAGTGACAGTCGCCATCCTGTCTGCCGGGACTCGCTGCCTCGCTGCCGGTATATAGTGACAGTCACCATCCTGTCTGCTGGGACTCGCTGCCTTGCTGCCGATATATAGTGACAGTCACCATTCTGTCTGCCGGGATATCTTATGTATCCCTTTCGAATGATCTGTATGTTATTTTCATTAGTCTATGATAAGGAATATTTAATACACTGTACTATAGAGGATTTTTATTTATATTTAACTTAATATTGAATGAAGTTTTCACTATCAAATCAAATTAAATAACTTTTCTTGTGCTTATAACTAAGTGGGATATAAGTGTATCAGGGTGTAAGTAAGCCTTACATAAATCTGCTTCATATGCTACTCAGGCACAGATGGTATATTTCAAAAGCCTCTGACCAGGACTACTGAGACATCGGGTGGGCCCTGGTACTGGGGGGCGTTGTGTGGTATTTTGGACCCCCGCTCTCCTTACTTGCACACATTGCAGTACAGACTAAAGAAATTCTGATTACTATTGTATTCTGCAGTCACATAAACCTACTGTATAAACATGTGCAACTGTTTATTAATAAATATGTATATGTAGTAGCCTTAGCATTATAGCATACAATTGTTGATGCGGGATGTAGTCAGGATCCCAGAGGTCAGGATACCAATGACGGGATCCCGATCGCCAGAATGCTGGCAGCACCGCCACAGCTATTCCCACTCCTGGGTGTCCACAACATGGAGTGGGAATAAAATCTGTGGCAAGCGCAACCGTGCCAACAAGGGGCTTCATTGCGCTCGCCCGCCTGCCGGCATTCTGGCAGTCTGGATACCGGCATCGGTATTCTGACCGTGGGAATCCCGCCCACCGGGATCCTGTACCCAGCCCGTTGATGCTTATTCTACTTTGTATTCCTGAGCCACACTGAAATAAGCCTCTTCTCCCATCTGGTGTAAATGTATGCACAGCTTTAACACTTCTACTTGTGCGTTATACACAGCTGGGTTTAAATATACCGCTTTCCTACTGCCAATGCCGGATCCCACTCGGGAATTGAAAGCGTGTCCTTCCCGGGTGGGATCCGGCATTGGCAACTGCTGCTGGCTTCCCCGACCCGGCAATAAGCCAGGAGGGTTGACATAGCAGCGGGGGGACGGAGCCGGCGGCGGGGGCGGAGGTGGAGGCGGCGCTGGGAGATGAGCTCATCTCCGCGCCGCCTCTCCCTATCTAGTAAACGGGTCTCGGGAGCCCGTTTACGCATCCACTGACCCGGTATTCAACCCGGGTATAACACTGCTTTATACCCGGGTTGAATTGCCGGGTCAGGCGACCCGCGATTTCGGCAAGGCCCCTTTCACACCGCACGCTGACCCATGGCGATACCGTTATTTGTGCAGTGTGAAAGGGGTAATAGTGACTGTTAGGCAGCTGCATTTGTTAATTCAAAATTGATTACAATTAAGCACTCACTTAAAGCATACTTACCTACTCTCCCGGAAGCTGCGGGAGGCTCCCGCTTTTTGGGGTAGCCCCCCGCACCCCCGGAAGAGTGGGCAGGTCTCCCGCATCCTGCTCGCACCCTAGTGATGCGAGCAGGATGGAGAGATAACCTCCCGCATTCGCGGGTCCGTCGGGTGGAGAAGGGGTTAAAATGACGCAAATCGCATCATTTTAGCCCCGCCCCCTTCCCGCGGACCCGCGAATCGCGGCATTTCCCGATGTGGGGGCGGGGCTTAGTGATGTCACAGCCCGCCCCCCCGAAGACACTGCAGCGTCTCCTCTCCGGGCTTCTCCCGGAGAGGAGAAATAAAATGTAGGTAAGTATGCTTAAAAGTGAGGTGTTCTGTCCACAATGTAGTAAATGGCGCATATACAGGTTCTAGGATCTCTAAATCAAAGTAGTAGGACACAGAAGAGAAATGAATATCTTTGTGGTGCACAGAAGCCCATATTGACAAGAATGATGGCATATCTTTCTGAAGGAGTATCTACAATGTTAGTGGCAGTGAGTTACTGAAGAAACAGTCCGAACTCCGGAAACTGAAACCAGTGCTAACAGTTGGATTGCTCCCTTAGATTGTTTGGGCAAGAATACATAGGTTTGTCACATAAAGAACAGGGTGGGTCAAACTTCAAAGTCACAGTCATTGCTGCTATGTATGTATGATATGTATGTATGTATGTATGTATGTATATATATATATATATATATATATATATATATATATACACACTGTATATTATAAAGAATAATACCCAGCATTTGAAGAACAAGGTTTTTTGTTAGCATAAGTGAGTGTAACATCCTAAATGAGTCTAGAATATAATACAATCATATTAAGATTATGTCCAGTAGTAATGTCAGCTTAGGTAGTGTAGTATCAAGACTGGGATGTAATGAAGTCCGAGTTCAGCGGTTGTGTGGGATGCCAGACAAACTCTGACATTTTTTTAGAGGGGCAATCATGTACAAGGCATGGCATAGCCGGGATCCCGGCGATCAACATCCCAGCGCCAGGATCCCGGCAACGAGTCCCATTGTGGGCTTGCTGCGCTCACCACGCTGCGGGTTTGGTGGCGAGGACACCCACGTGGACACCCATGAGTGGGAATAGTCCCTGCTAGTCGGCATGCTGATTGTCTGGAGTAGGAGGGGCGGGATGTGGGTGACGGTATTGTGACCGGCGGTCTCCTGACCGCCGGTTACATAACTACATGGGCTCCGACTCTATGGAACTCACTTCCCCGCACAGTGCGAGAGGCCCCAACTATAGAATCCTTCAAAAGTAGACTCAAGACTTTTCTGGTTACTCTAGCATTTCCATAATGTCCCTTTTAGTATCTTCATGCTTCTGTATTTTATGAAAATGTACTTTATTATTTTCTGTACTATATTATGCTATGTATCTGTTAAGCGCCTTGAGTCCTATTGGAGAAAGAGCGCTATATAAATAAAATTATTATTATTATTATTATTATTACATTCTCTTTGTGTAATATTTCACCAAATATATATATTCGGAGAAAAGAATCGCTAGTTCTTTCATTAGTCAGATTCAAAACAACATTTGGTGATTGATACTGTTATTGGTGAAAAATAATAAATACTGACAGCAAACAATGAAATCACATCTGCGTCAGAAAACTATTTAATTTGATTTAGAATTTGGACTGATTAAAGATAATTTCTGGCACTCATGGTTAGAGTAATCTAAAACTGTATAAATAACCTTTTTGTTTTTATCAGAGTCAAATATCATGAAATCATCTGATTTTTATCAGTAAGTTGTTTTGTAACACGTCCCTCTAATTAGTACACAGTGTATTTTTACTTAAAGGTATTTTGTGATTTCTGCAGTAGGTTGGAGCTGCTGACGTCATTTCCTGTGACTCCTGTGACTGAGCTGTGATCCACCACAACGGAAACTGTTTCAATAGCGTGTTACTGAAGTAAAATGGTTATTAGGCTTTTTTTTAGTGCTATATGTTGCCAAATTAGATTGTGTTAACCATATGTTCTATAATAGCGAAACTCCTACCTAACGTCTTTACAGTCTGAGGTCTAACAATCATTTACACCTAAAAGCACTGGATAAAAAAGGAAGGATAATGTAGTGTGAGCTTGGCGAGGCCTCATAGCTTCAGCACACCAGTATGACTGGAAGGTTTTACACTCCAGTGCTGCTGCGTATTGATTCTTTGAACAATATAGAACAATGCAACCATCATTCATAGCTAAGGTAACACGGAATATGTCAGTAACTCTTCTTAATATATGTTCTCCCTGTGTCCGAGTGGATCTCCACTGTGTTCTTTGGTGCCCTCCCATTGTCTAAAAACATATTGGAGTGTGTGTGTGTGTAGTTACACTAGATCTATATAGGTAAATTATATTATTAATATGATATAAAGACCTCATTGTTATGTTATCAACTGAACTATCAAAATGTACAAAGTCTTTGGCCACTGAACTCGGACTTCATTACATCCCGGCCTTTGTTTTCACAGATATATCTAGTGCAGTCATGTAAACATTGTAACCAGGGCCGGTTCTACACCTTGTGGTGCCCAGTACGAAACTTTCCACTGGCGCCCCCCCTCCCCCTGCGGCAATACAGTTAATGCGCGCGCCAAAAATAGGGGCGTGGCTTCACAGGGGAGGGGTGTGGCCACAGTTATGCCCCCAGATTTGCCCCAAGTAGTTGTGCCCCCCCAGTTGATTTGCCCCTGTAGCTGTGCCCCCATTAGTTGTGCCCCCTGTAGCTGTGTCCCCTGTAGCTATGCCCCCATTAGTTGTGCCCCGTCGCTTGTTGCTTTGCCCCCAGTAGTTGTGCCCTCTGTTGCTGTGCCCCCTGTTGCTTTGCCCCCAGTAGATTTACCCCAGTAGTTGTGCCCCCTGTTGCTTTGCCCCAGTAGTTGTGCCCACTGTTGCTGTGACCCCTGTTGCTTTGCCCCAGTAGTTGTGCCCCCTGTTGCTTTGCCCCCAGTAGTTGTGTCCCCTGTAGTTGTGCCCTCTGCTGCTGTGCCCCCTGTAGTTGTGCCCTCTGCTGCTATGCCCCCTGTAGTTGTGCCCTCTGCTGCTGTGCGCCTGTCTCTGTCAAACACACACACACACACAAAAAAAAAAAAACACTTACCACTGCCCCGCTCCTGCTTCCCGACCGCCGCTGCTGCTGCTCCGTCTCTGGCCTCCCACGACTCCTCTCTATGGGAGAGACGTCATGACGTCTCTCCCATAGCAGCGCCGCACAGACACTAGAGGTCACACAGCCCATGGCGTCCGCTGCAGCCGGGGAGCGTGGAGCGGGGTGCGGGTAGGCGGCGTTGCCTGTGGGGTGACTGCGGCCGCGCCCCATGGCCGCAGCGCCCCGGGCGCAGGCACTGCTTGCCCGCACCAAGAACCGCTCCTGATTGTAACCCCAGTGGTTGGGTAGCAGCACTACTATAATAGTGATAGGCAGTGCTGCGGTATGTTATTATTGGACTGGAGTAGAATGGTTGCGATTTGGTATGTTTTGCCATTTGTTGCATTTCAGTCTTTGTGGTGTCTGAAGAGAAATTACAAATGAAAGGTGATAAATTCATTCACAAACACAGGTATAAAACATTCACAGTATTTCCATGTAAATAAGATGTGAACATAAGGTGACTCTTTGTTACAAAACAAATCAGTGTTATTCTGAGTTTAGTCAGTGTGAAATATAGAGGTTATCTGCCATTTAAAGATTCACTTCATCTACTCCCCCTCCCACCCCCACTTACCTTATGGGTATATTTAGCACTTTCACATCCTGCATTTCTAATGCAGCTATGATGTGAAAATATTCCCCATAATCACAGTGTGGTAATGCAAATTACCACTTGCAGTTATCATCCTTCTGAGAAAACCCTTTCCCAGTAAGAAGTTAAAAGCAAGGTAACAGCTACCGCTATCACCTTGCTTCTGGGTTCTGACCCGGCAAGCCTAGGGGCAGATTCAGTTAGCTGCCATGTCTATTGTACGGCTAAAGCTCTGGGCTTAACACCCGGAACTATCCAATTTAGGCCATTTCCCTGCGTGGTTAAGTGCCCAAAATCTATAGGTTACTTCGCATAAGAAGCCCAAGAGGGTACATTTAATGTGGATTTTTCCTTGCAGCTCCTGAGGCTGTGCGGAAAAAAAATCTGCATTAGGGCACCCCCTGGGTCTTAGCGCTCAGGGAAACAACACTTCATTTAATAGCTCAGGGCTAATTTAATCTGTGCCCTAATGTGTATGTGCAGTAGTTGAGCTTTGCATATGTCTGTACAGGCAGATAGGGAGGGATCTAAACAATAGGCCATAGACTTCTATGGGCTAACCCCATTTCTCTTATGTCCTAGAGGATGCTGGGGACTCCGTAAGGACCATGGGGAAAGACGGGCTCCGCAGGAGACATGGGCACTAAAAAGAACTTTAGATATGGGTGTGCACTGGCTCCTCCCTCTATGCCCCTCCTCCAGACCTCAGTTTGATACTGTGCCCAGAGGAAACTGGGTGCATTACAGGGAGCTCTCCTGAGTTTCCTGAAAGAAAGTATTTTAGTTAGGTTTTTTATTTTCAGGGAGCCTGCTGGCAACAGGCTCCCTGCATCGTGGGACTGAGGGGAGAGAAGCAGACCTACTTAAATGCTAGGCTCTGCTTCTTAGGCTACTGGACACCATTAGCTCCAGAGGGAGTCGGAACGCAGGTCTCACCCTCGCCGTTCGTCCCGGAGCAGCGCCGCCGTCCTCCTCACAGAGCCGGAAGATAGAAGCCGGGTGAGTATGTGAAGATAGAAGACTTCAGAGGCGGCAAAAGACTTCAGATCTTCACTGAGGTAACGCTGCGCGCCATTGCTCCCACACAACACACACACGGCAGGTACTGTAAGGGTGCAGGGCGCAGGGGGGGGCCGCCCTGGGCAGCAATTAAACCTCCGATCTGGCTGAAATATATATATATATATATATATATATATATATAGGCTCTATACTATATATAAGAGATCCCCGAGCCATTTTCTCCACAGCACACCGCTGAGAGGAAGCTCCCCGGACTCTCCCCTGCTGAACACGGTGACAGAGGGTTTGAAAGAAGGGGGGGGGGGGCACATAATTGGAGTGTACATGGAGTCAAGCCCTGCCTGCCACTATGTCGCAGGGACCTTCTGGGTCTCAAAAGCGCCCCCTATCCCAAATGGTAGACACTAAAACCGACACGGATTCTGACTCTAGTGTCGACTACGATGATGCAGTTACAGCCAAAATTGGCTAAAAGTATTCAATATATGATTATTGCAATAAAGGATGTGTTGCATATCACAGATGACCCCTCTGTCCCTGACACGAGGGTGCGCATGTATAAGGAAAAGAAACCTGAGGTAACCTTTCCCCCATCTCATGAGCTGAACGAGTTATTTGAAAAGGCTTGGGAATCTCCAGACAAGAAACTGCAGATTCCCAAAAGGATTCTTATGGCGTATCCTTTCCCAACTAAGGACAGGATACAGGATACAGTGGGAATCCTCCCCAAGGGTAGACAAAGCATTGACACGTTTATCCAAAAAGGTAGCGCTGCCATCTCAGGATACGGCAACCCTCAGGGATCCTGCTGATCGCAAGCAGGAGACTACCTTGAAGTCCATTTATACACATTCTGGTACCTTACTCAGACCGGTGATAGCGTCGGCTTGGGTTTGTAGCGCTGTAGCAGCATGGACAGATACCTTATCGGAAATTGATACCCTGGATAAGGATACAGTTTTATTGACCCTGGGTCATATTAAAGATGCGGTCTTATATATGAGAGATGCTCAAAGAGACAATGGCCTACTGGGTTCTAGAGTCAACGCTATGGCAATTTCTGCTAGACGAGTCCTATGGACCTGACAATGGACGGGTGATGCCGACTCGAAGAGGAATATGGAGGTTTTACCTTACAAGGGTGAGGAATTGTTTGGGGAAGGTCTCTCGGACCTAGTTTCCACGGCCACGGCAGGTAAATCAACTTTTTTGCCTTATGTTTCCTCACAGCCTAAGAAAGCGCCACATTATCAGATGCAGTCCTTTCGGTCGCATAAAAACAAAAGAGTACGGGGATCATCCTTTCTTGCCAGAGGTAAGGGCAGGGGGAAAAAGCTGCCAACCACAGCTAGTTCCCAGGAGCAGAAGTCCTCCCCGGCCTCTACAAAATCCACTGCATGACGCTGGGGCTCCGCTGAGGGAGTCCGCCCCAGTGGGGGCACGTCTTCGACTTTTCAGCCACATCTGGGTTCACTCACAGGTGGATCCCTGGGCAATAGAAATTGTTTCCCAGGGTTACAAGCTGGAATTCGAAGAGGTGTCTCCTCGCCTCTTTTTTAAATCGGCCCTACCAGCTTCTTCCCCAGAGAGGGAGATAGTTTTAAATGCAATTCAAAAATTGTGTCTTCAACAAGTGGTGGTCAAAGTTCCCCTGCTTCAGCAAGGGATGGGGTATTACTCAACCCTGTTTGTAGTCCCGAAACCGGACGGTTCGGTCAGACCCATTTTAAATTTAAAATCCTTAAACCTATAATTAAGAAGGTTCAAGTTCAAGATGGAATCGCTCAGAGTGGTCATCGCCAGCCTGGAAGGGGGGGATTATATGGTGTCCCTGGACATAAAGGATGCATACCTTCATGTTCCCATATATCCACCTCATCAGGCATACCTGAGATTTGCGGTACAGGATTGTCATTACCAATTTCAGACGTTGCCGTTTGGGCTTTCCACGGCCCAGAGGATTTTCACCAAGGTAATGGCGGAAATGATGGTGCTCCTGCGCAAGCAGGGTGTCACAATTATCCCATACTTGGACGATCTCCTGATAAAAGTGAGATCACGAGAGCAGTTGCAGAACAGCGTATCACTCTCGCTGAAGGTGTTACAACAACACGGTTGGATTCTCAATATCCCGAAGTCACAGTTGGTTCCTACGACTCGTTTGCCCTTCTTAGGCATGATTCTGGATACGGACCACAAAAGGGTTTATCTTACGATAGAAAAGGCCCAGGAACTCATGACTCTGGTCAGGGAACTATTGAAGCCGAAAAGGGTGTCAGTGCATCATTGCACTCGAGTCCTGGGAAAGATGGTGGCATCTTACGAGGCCATTCCCTTCGGCAGGTTCCATGCGAGGACTTTCCAATGGGACCTGCTGGACAAGTGGTCCGGGTCACATCTACAGATTCGTCAGATGATCACCCTGTCCCCCAGGGCCAGGGTATCTCTCGTGTGGTGGCTGCAGAGTGCTCACCTACTAGAGGGTCGCAGGTTCGGCATTCAGGACTGGATTCTGGTAACCACGGACGCGAGCCTCTGAGGTTGGGGAGCAGTCACAAAGGGAAGAAACTTCCAAGGTCTCTGGTCAAGCCAGGAGGTTTGTCTTCACATCAACGTTCTGTAATTGAGGGCCATATACAACGCCCTTCGTCAAGCGGAGAATTTGCTTTGCGACCTACCGGTTCTGATTCAGTCAGACAACATCAAAGCAGTGGCTCATGTAAACTGCCAAGGCGGAACAAAAAGCAGAGTGGCAATGGCGGAAGCCACCAGGATTCTTCACTGGGCGGAGAATCATGTAAGCGCACTGACAGCAGTGTTCATTCCGGGAGTGGACAACTGGGAAGCAGACTTCCTCAGCAGACACGATCTACATCCAGGAGAGTGGGGACTTCATCAGGAAGTCTTCGCAGAGATTGCAAGTCAGTGGGAACTGCCCCAGATAAACATGATGGCGTCCCGCCTCAACAAGAAACTACAAAGTTATTGCTCCAGGTCAAGAGACCCTCAGGCGGTGGCAGTAGACGCCCTGGTGACACCGTGGGTGTTCCAGTCGGTCTATGTGTTTCCTCCTCTTCCTCTCATCCCCAAGGTATTGAGAATCATAAGAAGAAGTGGAGTACAGACAATTCTCATTGTTCCAGATTGGCCGCGAAGGGCCTGGTATCCGGATCTGCAAGAAATGCTCACAGAGGATCCGTGGCCTCTTCCTCTAAGAAAGGACCTGTTACAACAGGGGCCCTGTCTGTTCCAAGACTTACCGCGGCTGCGTTTGACGGCATGGCGGTTGAACGCCGGATCCTAGCGGAAAAGGGCATTCCGGATGAGGTCATTCCTACTCTGATAAAGGCTAGGAAGGATGTGACAGCTAAACATTATCACCGAATATGGCGGAAGTATGTTTCTTGGTGTGAGTCCAGGAATGCTCCTCTGGAAGAATTCCATCTGGGCCGTTTCCTTCACTTCCTACAGACTGGAGTGAATTTGGGCCTAAATTTAGGCTCCATTAAGGCTCCCTAGTGCCAGCCACCAATTAGCATTTTTTTTTTAAATGACAGACGACTCTCTTCATTTCATTTCCCCATGTACAGTATGCTGCACCAATCCAAAATAATCCCACCGGCACCCGGATGCATATGTTAAATATTAGAACACTACCACCATGCGTGACAGGCACCCATGCAACCCCCCCCCCCTTCCCCCCGGGCCGCTGCCTACTGCCTACAGATGTATGACTCTGCCGCCTAGTGTCTGCTCCCCCTTCTGTACCGGACCGCTTTCTGTACGTGGGTGACTCAGCCGGGACCCCATCTAAGCTGTGGCACATCCCTGAGCGTCTTGCCCATAACACAGAAACCTCTAAGTAACAGCTGGGCACTCTCACAGCTCTGAGTGCCCAATCTTTCTGCTGCTGATCATATACCTGTCTCTCTCTCAATGTCTCTCTTGCTTTATCTACATGTCTCTTTCTTTGCATCTCACCATGTCTCTTTCTCTCTGCCATGTCTCTCTCTCTCCATGTCTCTCTCTCACCATGTCTCTTTCTCTCTGCCATGTCTCTCTCTCTCCATGTCTCTCTCTCTCTCACCATGTCCTCTCTCTCTCCATGTCTCTCTCTCGTCACGTCTTTCTCCATGTCTCTCTCGCCATGTGTTTCTATCTCACTCTCTCACAATGTCTCATGTCTCTCTCTCCCTCCCCATGTCTCTCGCTTTCTCTTCCTCCCTTCCCATGTCTCTCTCTTCCTCCCTTTCCATGTCTCTCTCTCTCTCACCATGTCTCTCTCTCTCACCATGTCTCTCTCTCTCCTCCCATCATGTTTCTCTCTCTCTCTTCCTCCCTTTCCATGTGTGTCTCTCTCTCACCATGTCTCTCTCTCCCACAATGTTTCTCTCTCCCTTCCCATGTCTCTCTTTCTATCCCTCCCTTCCCATGTCTCTCTCTCTCTCTCTCTCTCTCTCTCCCTCTCCATGTTTCCCCTGCTCTGGGTCTTTGTGCTCCCTCTCTCGCTGTGCTCATCAGCAGTATATACTTGCTCTGGTGCCCTCCATGGAGTAATGACCCCCAAACATCTGTAAATATGGCGGCACTCTGAGACTTGATAAAGCGCAAAAAGGTTTGCCCCTAAGGTATAGCATTTGTACATTTGACAATTTTGCAGCCCCCATAGAAACCTATTGGGTCTACTTTTGCTATAAGACATGGGGACTGTGGCAAATATCTCTGCTATCTACTGCAAGGACCCATACAGACATTCTTTGGATAACTATGCCTCTTAAAGAGTGCTTTAGCAAATGTAGAGAGCACTGTCTATGTAACTACCTATATACTCCACAATTTCTTTCCATATATCACTCGTTTGGGAAGGAGTTCTCAAAGGTACAACACTACATGTGCCCAATCTTTTCTTAACCTTAATTATCCTGTCTTTTGAAACAAAAGGTGAATGTATGAATAATCTGACTAAATAAAAAGCTGAGTTACTTGACTGAAAGTTTTTTTTAAGAAATAATCTGAGCCAGGTTTTCATGTATATGTAGTGTGTTCTGTGCTCTTGACAGGTTAATGGTTAATTTGTATTTACTGTCTAGCTCTTTCCCTATTGAAGCATCATTTTAACTGTTTTGTTACATTTTTTGTTGCCTGAAAGGACTTCTCATTTGCCTAAGAACCCACTAAAGGGTAAGCTTCCAGCCCCCACATTATTTCATGTATAATACATTACAGGGTCTTTGCCCCTTGGTCTCTGTTCCTTTCAGATGTCACTGCTGCCAAATCACCAGGGGTGTGGGAAAAGAAGGGGGGATAAATGGGCTTAGAAAGCCTTTGTGTCCTACACATCATTGTAGGATATTGACATGGGTAAAATGACTGTTTCTCTTCCCATGATATTCACCTGCCTGTATACAATAGAGTGTAAAGGCCTGCAATACATATTAGGGGGTGAAAGCTAATTGCATCACCTAGTACTATTGTATATATGTGGTATCAGTGGGGACATTTCAGTTCACAGCTTCTTCAATGACATCAGGATCAGATGTTGCTGCTCATTAACACTGACACTGTTTTATAAGTGGGACATTCGTGCTCTTTTCCAAAACTAAAATTTGCTCCTGTGATCTGAAGTAGGAACAGAAATATTTTAATTTCTATTACATATATATTTTAGCCAAAATAAGAGATTCTGATAACAGACAGAATTCAGATATCACCTTGGATGTATAATTTCCAAACACAAATATTAATAATAGCTTGTATTGTTAAACACTGGCGGATGATTTTCTTGTATTGATACTGGATTCCGTTCTCTGTATCATTTCTCATCCTCTATGTCCTAACTTTTTATCTTGGTCACCTGAGGTTGGGAGATGTTGGAGAAGGAGGACCAAGTGGCTTGTGTGGGGCCGTCAATTACACAATTGCAGCCCCATCCCCTGTTGTACAATGGCACGATTTATAGCATTTTGCCATGGGGGACTGGACCATGATAATGCGATTCATGGTGAGTCGCGTCACGGAGCTCCCAGGCTGTTGACATGTAGTTAAACGGTTAAATGCTAAAAGCTGTCTCTCAACTGAGTGTTATTGTGCATGACTCATCAGCCATAATCACATCACATCTGAGTCACCAGACTTAAAGATCGGACTGATTAGACTGCAGGTGCATGTTGTTTACTTGGCTCTATAAAAGGGTCTGAATATGCACAAGCCTATCACTGTGGTATTGAAGCGTCACAGTGCTATACGACTGTACAGTACTTAGCCCAGGAAAGATTGATACCTTAACATAATGACTGCTGTTTACTTTCTATCACCTGTATACTGTTATCTTCAATTAAACCTAATCTGGTTTGGAATCAACTTGTGGACTAACCTCCTTGCTCACATCTGCTACGCATCTGCCAACTAGTGGGCCAATACAATACAGGCTGCCCAGATTATTGGAATCTTCCAGAAATTTCCAGAGTAGGAAAGTATGTCATGTATGTTGTATGCTCTTACTGACATTAAATATGTATTTAGAACAAACTGCAATTACTTTTTAATTCTTTCTTCGCACATTGTGGACAGAAACACAGCTAAGCATCTCCAGAGAGCATTTCTAATCAGGTGTCTGCATATCAATAGTGTAACTTTTTTATTTACTGAATGCCTAATAAAATATCTTCGGAATTCAAGTGGTTGGTGAAACTATTCAGTGACAACATCGCTTTGCTCAGCCTTTCACAAACACTCTTCTTTATCATCATGACTGATCAATGTTTGCGGATTTTTTTTGGTGTGCGATTGAGGATAACGTATATTCCAAGTTCGGAGTGGACAGATTACCTCACACTGCTGTTCTCCCATTCACATTCCAGATTTGTTAGTGAAAATTTTATGAAAACAGCCCGGCAAACTGCATTTAATCATTTCTGTATGTGTAAGTAAAACCCTATGAAGGGAATACTGAGTGCTCCTTATGCTGAGCAGATACTATGGGCTCCCTTGAGCCCTCCTGCTGGTGGATAGGGTTACAGCAGTTTATTACCTGCAGCCTGGGCAGGGCGATAAGAGGGAGAGAGCGTGTGTGCATAAGAGTGTTTGACTTTGCAGCTCAGCAGACGTCACCTCTCTGGCCAGGCTCCCGGGTGGGCGTGGCCGGGGCTGAGAGATGAGGTGACGTCGCTGTGAAACACACGTGGTGCAGCCCATTGAGAAAAACCCTGCCTCCTCCCGCTGCCCGTATAAATAGGGAGGCTGTGCGCCTTGTCGCAGCTGAGAATAAAGCCAGCAAGCCACAGTAACAAGCACAAGACCGGCTTCTATTCTACAGCTGGATTATTTATTTCTTTTATACTGCACCCAAGACAAAGAAGTCACCAAAGGCGACAGCATTGGAAAGTGATCACCAAGTTTTATTTTTTACAAGACAAACCCGAGTTGGACTTTCTCTGTGTACAGACCCCTACCCTGGTGAGGAGAGCTATGGTCAATATGGAGATTTGTGGCATGGATTGTAGCACCATGAGAGCACTGCTGTCGGAGAGGGCGCACACATGCCTGGTGCTGGACTGTCGCTCGTTCTTCTCGTTCAGCTCGTCCCACGTCATCGGCTCCAGCAATGTCAGGTTCAGCACCATCGTGAAAAGGAGGGCTAAGGGCAGCATGGGCTTGGAACACATCATCCCCAACGAGGAGCAGCGGTGCCGGCTGATCGCCGGGCTTTACGAGGCGGTGGTGCTGCTGGATGAGCGGAGCTGCGAGCTGGAGAGCCTGAGGAAGGACAGCACCATGATGCTGGCGGTCAGCGCCTTGTGCAGGGACCCCCGGGGCAGCAGGATCTTCTTTCTGAAAGGTACATACACAATCCCCTCCCCAGTCCTCACTTACATGCCCTGTCTGTCTGAGAGCCCAGCACCCCTCTGTGTTATAGTGCCCCCTGTAACCCACTCATCTGATATATGGCAAATGTTCTTTCTTTCAGGTGGATATGAAGCCTTTTCCTCCCAGTGTCCTGAATGTTGCAGCAAATGTTCTCCCCCCGTTGGACTAAGCTTGCCCCTGAGTGCCAGCAGTGTGCCAGGCAGTGCCGACTCCAACTGCACACCCTGTGGGACCCCACTGTATGATCAGGTCAGTACATGCTGCTCTGTGCTACTATTATATAATTAGTAGGTAACTCTGGAAGGATCCTATTCTTCTGCCTCCTTCCCCACTCCCAGTAAGCCTAGCACTGAGATAATATGTAACTCTATACAGCGCTTACAACAGTTTTAAAGACGTTATATATTTATATATACAGCATATATAGTTCCTTCCTCGGACACAGCTCAGATTAAGGCTTAGTACACAACAGCTGCTGTTCTGAACACCAGTATAAGAATAATGGCCGCATTGTCCCAGTCAGTGTTTAGACTGAAGCAATGATCATTTGAATCCCCCTCTCTTTTGTGAGATAAGTGTGTGTGACAATGACTGACCGCTTTCTTTCCGTTACTGTATTACAGGGGGGACCAGTGGAAATCCTGCCTTTCCTCTACCTGGGCAGCGCATACCACGCATCCAGAAAAGACATGCTAGATACTCTTGGCATAACCGCTCTGATCAATGTTTCTGCTAACTGCCCCAACCACTTTGAAGGACACTATCAGTACAAGAGCATCCCAGTGGAAGACAGTCACAAAGCAGACATCAGCTCCTGGTTCAACGAAGCCATTGACTTCATAGGTAAATATTTCTAAAGTATCTGTTTACTTAGTATAGAAAGTATATATTAAGTGACTAGTACACTGGTTCCTATACTCTAGGGTGCCGTGATTCAAGAAAGTGTGGGAACCACTGGACTTGTACATTGTTTACCCTTGCTATTACTCACTGTTCAAGGGAAGCAAGTTACTATAAAAATACATGCCTCTTTTTACATACTAAAATTAAACATACTACAAAGTTAATCCTAATATCCCCTGTTGTGTCGAAGACTGGCACCTAGTGGTCAGCGCTATAAGCTTCCATGATTTGCACTGAGACTCGGGGGTTCACTTACGAAGCGTCGGATTGTGAAGCCTGGCACTTCTGATCATGTTTATGCCCGATATTTTACTTGCAAGACACAGCTAGTAAAAGCATTGCCCTTTTAAATATCGGGCATAAACACAATCCGAATTGCCAGGCTTTACAACCCATCAACGCTTCTTAAATAAACCCCTTCATTTTATACCACAGTTGTTGTTTTTTTCAAGTTACTATAAAACATGGCAGTATCCTACTGTTTTTATGTTCAAGGTATTTTTCAAAGCATCTTTAAAATAACCTATTGACTTTTTTTCTTTTCTTCAGACTCTGTCAAAAATAAAGGGGGAAGAGTGTTTGTCCACTGCCAAGCTGGCATCTCACGTTCTGCTACAATCTGCCTTGCTTATCTTATGAGGACTAACCGCGTGAAGCTGGATGAAGCTTTTGAGTTTGTCAAGCAGAGAAGGAGCATTATCTCCCCTAATTTCAGTTTCATGGGACAGCTGCTTCAGTTTGAATCACAAGTTCTAGCACCTTCCTGTTCCGCAGAGGCTGGTAGCCCCACAATATCAGTTTTGGACAGGGGAACATCTACCACTACTGTCTTCAATTTCCCAGTCTCTATCCCTGTCCACCCAGCAGCAAGCTCATTGAGTTACCTTCAAAGTCCAATCACTACATCGCCAAGCTGCTAAGGTATACAGCTAAAGAGCCTGAACTGGAACACATGGACTGTATGTGTTATTTTAAGTGCAATACTTTTTAAACACTTTTTGTTTTTATCATCAACTTTTTTTGCTTTTAAGCCTTCAGTCAACTAGACGTGAAGGACAAGTTTTAACAACCAGATGAACTGGTGAAACCACAGATGACATACAACTGACATGACTTGTCATGATTTTGGACATACGTCCTTACCACTAAGGATCTCGAGAAAGACAGGTCACTATTGCCTTTTGTTTTACGTCTGATTATTGTTTGATTATAAATCTCCGTTTAATGGGGATTCAACAGTATTTCCATTCCTGAACTTTTTGTACTGCTAAAGTTGAAGAAAGGTTGCGGCCTATAAATTGTAGAATATGTACGTCCTTTTATTTATACTTCAAGCTTCGTCCTGCCTTCAGAAGCCTAAGATTTCAGGTTTTTTTTTTTTTTTTTTTTCAACGAAGCAAAGGAGAAATACCTCAGTATTTTCTGGTACTGTAATTCCTGTTTGTAATTCAAGACCAGCTTCAGTTTCCAAAGCACTGATGAAAAAAAGCACTAGGCCGGAGCCTTCTTCTGAGTTTGCTGACTATTGTATATATGCTCTGATTTATTTATGATGCAAAATAATATATTCCTTCTCCTGGGAGAAGACCATTTTTAATACAGAACTATGACCTTTTTATACAGATTAGAATAAATTATGACTTTATACTGAAATGTGCCTCTCTTTTCTATTACTGTATTGTGCTTGTATCCAGGGAACTTGTGTACTCTAACCATTTCGCTTCCTGAGGCCTAAAACGACACCTGTCCAATGCGCAAATAATCAGATCAACACATATATTAGATATTATTCTATTCTATCATTTATATATAAATATTCGGGTCCAACATATTTTTTGATGGTTGTCATAAAATACAACAAGCCTGCATTTATAACCATATAGGAAAATGGATGGAGACGAGATGTGAAATGTTCCTTGACAACATAATGGATATTCTATGGTTTAGATTTCTTTCACACGGTCTTCCACTTGCTGATATGCTCGTAGCTGCTATGACTGCTCTGCACTACAAGTACAGTGTCTGTCATATTATACAAATATTCACATTTGATGGCATCGAATATTCTAGCTATACAATGTAATTGTGGATATTTTGCAATCTATAAATAAATACAGGAAAAATGTGACAGACTTGTGTAAACATATGATATTAAACGCCCTTAATAACCCACTGGTGGGATCTTATGCGCCCTACACACTGGTGATAACACTGCAAGAGAGATAACGTTCATATCCGTCAGTGTGGAAACACCAGTGATGAACGTTGCGCGGCCCCGCGCTCGTTCATCGCTGATGCCCCGTCGGCTGTGCATGCAGGCCAATATGGACGAGATTGTCCATATTTGCCTGCACGTCTACGGAGACGGGGGGGGTGAGGGTAGTGAAGAAACTTCACTGCCCCCACCGCCGCCGGGTCGCCCATCTGCCGTATCGGCGGTCGGGCGGCTTGGCGGCACATCGCCGAGTCTGTAGGGCCCATTAGTTGTAGTTTTGTGCACAAAACGTGATTATCTAAGGATACCTTTATTACGTAAAAGCAAAGCTACTATAATGGTGTAGTGGATGCCAATAAATCTATCTAGGCAGTGTTCAGTACAGTTTACATGAGGGTAGTGAGCCTGTCCATGTAATAACATAATTCAGGAAGGGAGGGGTTCTATAAAACAGCTTGATATTGGAGGGAAGGCAGCTGAAAGCTAATATAATGAAATACTGTTTTACATAAAGGCTGATCGCTTCAGCAGTCTCTCGGCAGATGTGGAGTGGGATCCAAATGCATGAGACCTAAAGCTATTCTCTTATAGCTAGAAAGACTGGAAGAAAATGCAACAGCCAAAATAATTATCTAAATATAACTATAATACAATGTACACTGCAGTGAGGTTATATTTATTAAAAGTTTCTAAACTTTAAAATGGCCAGTGTTCACTAGTGTGCATAGATGTGGTTATTTCCTATTAAATCAAGTGTTTCTAAATGGCCTGAGTAGTTTCATAACACATTAAAATATTACTATACATTTAATAAGAGCTGGCATGAAAATTGCACCCGCAGAGCTGGAGAATTCTTCAACCACCAGACACATTTGGGGTGAGATGTATCAAGCCTGGGAGAGATTTAAAGTATCAAGCAATCAGCTGCTAGCTGCCATTTTACTAGTTGCGTTTTTTAAAATGACAGGAGCTGATTGGTTGGTACTTTCCACTTAAGCGCTCTTCAAGGCATCACGCCCTTGGTCATTTTAGTCTATTTTTAATGGAACACATTTTTCTACTCAAAATAAGGAATCCAGAGAACTGAGATTTCGCCTCTTCACTTTCATCATCCCATATGAACAACCCTTGCCTCCATTACAAATCACATGAATGGTGTGTGTGTGTGTGTGTGTGTGTGTGTGTGTGTATATATATATATATATATATAAGTCCAGAAAGAAGGGCACTGGAGGCAATAATGGTAAGACAACGAACTTGTGTTAACAGGCAACAGCCGTTTCAGGGCATATGCCCTTTCCTCAGGCCCAGTACACAGCAAACGTGGGCCTGAGGAAGGGGCAGAAGCCCTGAAACGGCTGTTATGGGTGAGTGGTTATTTAAGTGTGTATTGTTTTTTGTGTCTCTATCCTGATGACGATATTAAAATATCGAAACGTTGAAATTTAAACCTGTGGCCGCTGTGTCCAGTTTGATTTGAATTGAAAACCTGTGAGTGCCGCTGCCTTTGCTCACTACATACGGTCGGGAGACCATTACAGGAGGCACCAAGGTATCGATCAATGGTTGGAGAGAGTGCCGGCTGCCGCAACTATATATATATATATATATATATATATATATAAAGAGAATAGTCGGCGGCACTCACGGCTCCCGGTTAGGGAATGAAAGAGGACACAATCGCGATTGTGTCCTCTTTCATTCCCTAACCGGGAGCCGTGAGTGCCGCCGACTATTCTCTTTATCTGTGGGCATCCAGTCTATGGTTGTTGCTGGGAAGGCATCGGCGTTATTTCCAAATTTGTAACGGAATGGACTGCTGCTGATCTCTACAGTGTATATGTGTGTATATATATATATATATATATATATATATATATATATATAGAGAGAGAGAGAGAGAGAGAGAGAGAGAGAGAGATAGATAGATAGAAAGTCCAAGATAACAGGTGGCACTCAAAGGGTCTGAGCAGCATCAAAACAAACACTGCGGACACAGTGGCCCTCATTCCGAGTTGTTCGCTCGCAAGCTGCTTTTAGCAGCTTTGCACATGCTAAGCCGCCGCCTACTGGGAGTGAATCTTAGCTTAGCAAAATTGCAAACGAAAGATTAGCAGAATTGCGAATAGACACTTCCTAGCAGTTTCTGAGTAGCTCCACACTTACTCGGCATCTGCGATCAGTTCAGTGCTTGTCGTTCCTGGTTTGACGTCACAAACACACCCAGCGTTCGCCCAGACACTCCTCCGTTTCTCCAGCCACTCCCGCGTTTTTCCCAGAAACGGTAGCGTTTTTTCGCACACACCCATAAAACGGCCTGTTTCCGCCCAGAAACACCCACTTCCTGTCAATCACATTGCGATCACGAGAACGAAAAAATAAACCTCGTAATGCCGTGAGTAAAATACCTAACTGCATAGCAAATTTACTTGGCGCAGTCGCACTGCGGGCATTGCGCATGCGCATTAGCGACTAATCGCTCCGTTGCGAGAAAAAAATACAGAGCGAACAACTTGGAATGACCCCCTTAGGAAGTAAAATTCCGAAATGTTAGAATGTAGACTGTGTCCGCAGTGTTTGTTTTGATGCTGCTCAGACTCTTTAGGGGTGTACTCACGGAGCGATATTCTAAGCAATCTGATTAGATTGCTTAGAATATAAGCCTGATCGCTCCGTGTGTACCCCTTACAGCGATAGCGATGCGCAGACCCGCGCATCGCTATCGCTGCTGCTAGATTGGCTTTCCGTGCAGGCCAATCTAGCGGGTCGCTCACTTCACCCGCTGGGTGAAGTGAGCGGCCCCCCGTCTCCCCCCGCACGCTCAGCACACATCGCGCTGTGCTGAGCAGTGGGAGAGATGTGTGCTGAGCGGTTCGCTCAGCACACATCTCTCCCCACATCGGCCTGTCTATATGGACCTTTTGAGTGCTGCCTGTTATCTTTGTCCTTTCTGTATTTATCTACTGGATGGCACCGGGGCATGATGTTACATATGGAGTGAGTGCTGGTCCCCAAACATATATATATATATATATATATATATATATATATATAAAATGCACATATGATGGTGAGGTGCTCAATCAGATTGTGATTTCACTCAGGTGCTAAAAGGGAGGGGTAATTCTGTGGAAGAAAAAACAATTTGTGTTCCCTAATGCACACTGAGTGAAAAATAATAATACTACATAATAATCAGATAATACGGGGATCTTAGTTGCGTATATCTGCAGATATAGGGTTAAGCCCCCAGGCCGATCGACAAGGCTTCTCCGTCACTGGGGGTCCCTAATACTAGGTATGGGTCCGGGGTGCAGGACTCCATCACGTCGGCACAGGTCGGCTACCCCAGGTCAGCACACAGGTGAGAGTTAATAAGGGTTAATAAGAAGCACAGAAGTGCTATGTAAGTGGTGTGATTAAAATAATACAAAAATACATACAAAGTGATAGGGAAAATCACAAGTGTTAATAAAGTGTTAGGGTGTGCCGACCTAAGATCTCCGTATCATCTGATTATTATGTAGTATTATTATTTTTCACTCAGTGTGCATTAGGGAACATATATATATATATATACATACTGTATATATATATATATATATATATATATAAAAATATATATCCTGTACACCTTAACAATGTCTGGCACTCAGTCCAAAAATACACCTGACTCTGGTGCCCTTCCTTGGCAGATATAATAAACGAGCAGATGGACTGCACTCAGAGATGATCAAATGAGACTATTAGACAAGCAGCCTTATCATCAACGTTTCGGTGCATCATTGTAAAGAGGCAGCGCTCCGAAATATGTTAAAGGTAAGCCTGCTTGTCTAATGCTGTCCATCTGTTTGTTTATGTTTTATATATACATATATATACATATATATATATATATATATATATATATATATATATATATATATATATATATATATATATATGAGATGTGTGTGGGAAGCAGTCAAATTACCGGCAGTCGTGATCCCGGCGGCCAGGATACCGACCCCGGAATCCCAACTGCTGACAATGCGGCCAGCCAGATTCCTGGCTTACAGGGGCTATTCCCGCTCGTGGGTGTCCAAGACACACATGGAGAGGGAATAGAACCTGTGGCGAGCCCACAGTGTGGTGAGCGCAGCAAGCTTGCAAGGGGCTTTCTAGTGCTCGGCATACTGACAGCCGGCATCGCGGCCGTCGATAATTCATACTGATTCCGCGTGTGTATATGTATGTATATAGAAAATATATATCATACATGCGTGTGTGTGTGTGTTGATGGAAGCATATAAATACACATGTATATCACCATACAAGATCTTGTTTGCAGTAGTATTCAGCTGTTTTACTGCTGAAATGGTCATGTTTCTGTCAAGTGTATCTGGATTTGCCTATGTCTACAGGGCCATTAAATATATGATCATATCTATTCCTGTCCTATTCGGGGGCAAAAAACTCTATGAACATTGCATGTTTCCTGTACAGTATTTCGAACAGAGTGTTCCACATCTGAAATGCTAAATTAATTCTAAAGTTAATGAACTCTTATAACAGGACATTTCCATAGTAATTGTTTTTAGCTGAATGAATTCATGAAATATGGTAACCATAATGACGTAAAGGTTAATGACGCATAAAGTCGTTTATACATTGGTAAACGCAGATAATATATGATATCTCAGAACAGGAGGCCGTGACATGTACCATAAGAGCTAACAGCTTGTAAAATGAAGATATTTATTGATGTGACATGTACAGTACCTTCAGCTTACAGCAACTATATAACAACGGAGATCTTTTACATCAGTGTTGCTCAGTTTGGCAGACCACAAAAGCAGTTGGTTCCTTCTCGTGTGGGAGTCATATAGCGGCCTCACTAAACTGAAGTAATGTTTGGTCTGGATAATAGTGGCTGTGTCTCAGTGGTTTTATTATTACCAACTGAAGACAGTTCTTTTATAGCTTATTCCAACCAGCGTTTCATATATGAAATAAACAGAAATGTAGTCTATCCGCTGCAATACAAGTTTTTCCTTATTGCTTACTGGGCAACATGTTACACTCTATTGTAAATGTACATAAAAAGGTTCTATGTTTCTGCACAGAACGAACAGTATTAGTGTAGTAGCATACCCATTAAAGGGAAAGTTCACTAGTAATTCCCTACAAGACAAATAGCTAAAAATAAACTAAATATATAATACACATAAAAATATATACACCCTTACAGTGCCGTAACTAGACATTTTAGCGCTGTGTGCAAGAAACGGCATCGGCGCCCCCCCACTTAACGTTAACCGGTGGCAGTGTGCGCCGTAGGCGCGCACAAAAAATATAGGGGTGTGGCTTCACAGGAAAGGGGTGTGGCCACAACATAATACCAATTCATATAATGGTGCACAGTAGTCTCCATTATTCAAATTACGTTGCACAGTAGCGCCACTACACCAGGTAGAGTCCCTTTTACACCTTATGGTGGACAGATTCCCCTTTTTACACATTACAGCAGACAGCGCCCCCTTCTTACACATTACGGCAGACAGCATCCCCTTTTTATACATTACGGCAGACAGCGTCCCCTTTTTACACATTACGGCAGACTGCGTCCCCCTTTTTACACATTACGGCAGACAGCGTCCCCCTTTTTACACATTACGGCAGACAGCATCCCCTTTTTACACATTACGGCAGACAGAGTCCCTTTTTACACGTTATGGCAGACAGAGCCCCCTTTTTACACATTACAGCAGACAGAGTCCCCTTTCTACATATTACGGCAGACAGCGTACCCCTTTTACACATAACGACAGGCCAGGGGCATAAGTACATGCCAGATGACCGGACATATATACACAGATACACACAACTACATATATACACAGTCACATATATATATATATATATATATATACATACACAGCCAAATATATACACACACACACACACACACACACACACACACACACACCCACATATACACACACACACACACCCAGCCACATATACACACACCCAGCCACACACACAAATATATATATATATATATATATATATATATGTATGTATAAATACTTATCTGCCACATATATACTCTGTCTTTCCCCACCCCGGCACTTTGCCCTGTCAGTCTCATCTCTTCTCACCTCTCCTCATAGAACTGCCTCTGCGTGCGTGAGCCAGACAGTGGGTGCGGGAGCCAGGCATCGAGGGTCAGGAGGCGGGAGCCGGCAGCTGAAATGTGGGTGTCGGAGACTCGGAGCCGGACAGCTGGGGTCAGGAGGCGAGGCACGGCAGCCGATGTGTCGATTAGTCATGGGCAAAGTGATTCACTGAACTGAGTTGAGACACATGACTCAGTTCAGTGAAGTGTCTCGAGTCAGTGTCTCCGCACATGAGTCATGACTCATTTGTAGTGGTATTAATTGCAGAGACTGCACATGAATCAGTGAGTTGCCAGTGCTTGAGGATCAGTGCTGGACTCATGGAGTTATTCAGCTGCAGTGATTGTGCAGTGTATCTAGGGGATGCAGCTGCTTATGCACTGATTGTTAATAATATATTAACATAGATTCAGTGTTATGTTGATATATTATTAACCACTTATTGCATACTAGTTACAGAATATGCACATTACTTCTGGTTGAGGAGAGAAAGCTTAACAGGCATGCAACACATCATTCAGTCTGTAACTAAACCAAATAAAAACTTTTTCTTTTACTTTGCATACTTTGCTAATTGGATGATTTTAGGTGGGCTTTTTTTAGGTGGACTTGGATTTATTATATTATCCACTATCTAGCGTCCAGGGAGTTTGCCACCCACAATCACACTGAGCAGGATCAGTGAGCACTGAGCTGAGAGCCCTGTACCACAGGGGCTCCACCTCCTGCAGGCTTATGCTGCATGAATCAGATCCATCCACTGAGTCACTGGGGTAAATTTACTAAAATTCGTATTTTCCCGTTTCAGGTCAAAGTTCAATCACGAATGACATCGAAAGTGTAAAACTGCAACTTTTTGAATTTATTACGACTAATTTACTAAGCTGTCGTATTCGGGTTTTTCTTTTGTTCCGATGTCGATGTCATTCGTGTTTTTTTACGGCAGTGATTAGCAAAACACTGCCGACTTTTTAAAAATGAATCTCGGCCGGATCTGTGTGATCCGTGCTGGGGTTAATTTTTTTTTTTTTTTTAATTAAACAGTGTAAAATTAAAAAAAAAATTGCGTGGGGTCCCCCCTCCTAAGCATAACCAGCCTCGGGCTCTTTGAGCCGATCCTGGTTGCAGAAATATTGGGGAAAAAATGACAGGGGTTCCCCCATATTTAAGCAACCAGCATCGGGCTCTGCGCCTGGTCCTGGTTCCAAAAATACGGGGGCCAAAAAGAGTAGGGGTCCCCCGTATTTTTAAAACCAGCACCGGGCTCCACTAGCTGGACAGATAATGCCACATCCGGGGGTCACTTTTATATAGTGCCCTGCGGCCGTGGCATCAAAAATCCAACTAGTCACCCCTGGCCGGGGTACCCTGGGGGAGTGGGGACCCCTTCAATCAAGGGGTCCCCCCCCCCAGCCACCCAAGGGCCAGGGGTGAAGCCCGAGGCTGTCCCCCCCCATCCAATGGGCTGCGGATGGGGGGGCTGATAGCCTTTTGTGATAATGAAAAGATATTGTTTTTAGTAGCAGTACTACAAGGCCCAGCAAGCCTCCCCCGCATGCTGGTACTTGGAGAACCACAAGTACCAGCATGCGGCGGAAAAACGGGCCCGCTGGTACCTGTAGTACTACTACTAAAAAAAATACCCAAAAAAAGACAAGACACACACACCGTGAAAGTAAAGATTTATTACATACATGCACACAAACATACATACATACTTACCTTATGTTCACACGCAGGTCGGTCCTCTTCTCCAGTAGAATCCAAGGGGTACCTGTTGAATAAATTCTACTAACCAGATCCAGGGTCCTCGGGGCAACCATTTGTAATCCAGGTACTTGAATAAAATAACAAAACGGATACCCGAGCCACGAACTGAAAGGGGCCCCATGTTTTCACATGGGACTCCTTTCCCCGAATGCCAGAAACCCACTCTGACTTCTGTCTAAGTGGGTTTCTTCAGCCAATCAGGGAGCGCCACGTTGTAGCACTCTCCTGATCGGCTGTGTGCTCCTGTACTGAGTGACAGGCGGCACACGGCAGTGTTACAATGTAGCGCCTATGCGCTCCATTGTAACCAATGGTGGGAACTTTCTGCTCAGCGGTGACGTCACTTTAGGTCAACCGCAGGGCAGAAAGTTCCCACCATTGGTTACAATGGAGCGCATAGGCGCTACATTGTAACACTGCCGTGTGCCGCCTGTCACTCAGTACAGGAGCACACAGACGATCAGGAGAGTGCTACAACGTGGCGCTCCCTGATTGGCTGAAGAAACCCACTTAGACAGAAGTCAGAGTGGGTTTCTGGCATTCGGGGAAAGGAGTCCCATGTGAAAACATGGGGCCCCTTTCAGTTCGTGGCTCGGGTATCCGTTTTGTTATTTTATTCAAGTACCTGGATTACAAATGGTTGCCCCGAGGACCCTGGGACCCTGGATCTGGTGAGTAGAATTTATTCAACAGGTACCCCTTGGATTCTACTGGAGAAGAGGACCGACCTGCGTGTGAACATAAGGTAAGTATGTATGTATGTTTGTGTGCATGTATGTAATAAATCTTTACTTTCACGGTGTGTGTGTCTTGTCTTTTTTTGGGTATTTTTTTAGTAGTAGTACTACAGGTACGAGCGGGCCCGTTTTTCCGCCGCATGCTGGTACTTGTGGTTCTCCAAGTACCAGCATGCGGGGGAGGCTTGCTGGGCCTTGTAGTACTGCTACTAAAAACTATCTTTTCATTATCACAAAAGGCTATCAGCCCCCCCATCCGCAGCCCATTGGATGGGGGGGGACAGCCTCGGGCTTCACCCCTGGCCCTTGGGTGGCTGGGGGGGGGACCCCTTGATTGAAGGGGTCCCCACTCCCCCAGGGTACCCCGGCCAGGGGTGACTAGTTGGATTTTTGATGCCACGGCCGCAGGGCACTATATAAAAGTGACCCCCGGCTGTGGCATTATCTGTCCAGCTAGTGGAGCCCGGTGCTGGTTTTAAAAATACGGGAGACCCCTACTCTTTTTGTCCCCCGTATTTTTGGAACCAGGACCAGGCGCAGAGCCCGATGCTGGTTGCTTAAATATGGGGGAACCCCTGTCATTTTCCCCCCCATATTTCTGCAACCAGGATCGGCTCAAAGAGCCCGAGGCTGGTTATGCTTAGGAGGGGGGACCCCACGCAATTTTTTTGGTGAAAATAATCACTTTCCAACCCCTTCCCACTGATATACATGCACGGATCTCATGGATCCGTGCATGCCTATCCAATCACGGATACAAAAAGCAGGTCTGTTTTTTTGAAGCACTTTTTTACGAGTTGTAATTTTTCACGGCAGTGTTTTATTTTTTTTTGCTTTGCACTTCTTAGTAAATGACCGAGATTCATACTTAAACAGCCGCGTTTTGACCGATGGTGTATTCATTCGTGATTTTTTTCCTAGGACTTCCAAATATTACAAATGCCCTCATCACTGCCGTGATTTGAGTTTAGTAAATTACCGAGATGACACTTTGATGAAAAAACGGCATCTCGGTCAAAATCGGGACCTTAGTAAATTTACCCCACTGAGTCTACACAGTGTACAACTGTCTCAACTCACTGGCAGACTCAGGAGGAATCATGATTCATGAAATGGATCAGGCACAGCAGCACAGCACTCACTGACTGGTGAGTCGTGACTGCTCCCTCCCCCCTCCCACTGGGTGTCACCTGGTATAGCCACTGGCCAATCACAGCTAAAGACACTCAGCAGAACACACTGACTGAACGACACACTGAGTTTCCTCCCTCTGGCTGAGAGAGGCTGCTGCTGCAGCTGTCTCGACTCATTAAACAGTGAGTGACTCGTATCATTCACACTTCCTGATGATTCGAGTCACTGTGTTGAGACAGTGAGTCAGTAGCCATCTCTAGTGTCGATGCAGCAGCTGGGCAGCGGGGGTCTGGAAGCGGAAGCCGGGCAGCAGGGGTCTGGAAGCGGTAGCCGGCAGCCGATGTGTGGATGCAGCAGCCAGGCAGCGGGGGTCTGCTAGCGGGAGCCGGCAGCTGAAGTGTGGGTGCGTCAACCGGGCAGCGGAGGTCTGGAAGAGGGAGCCGGCAGCCTAAGTGTGGTGGCTGGTGCCGGGCAGTTGAGGTCAAGAGGCGGGAGCCGGCAGCCTAAGCAAGGGGGCTGGAGCCAGGCAGCGGGGGTCTGGCAGCACAGAAGCGGCTTGTAATGAGTCAGTCAGACTCATTACAATGCCGCAGACTTTGCGCCCTCAGGGCGACTGCGCTTTGTGCCAGGCACCGATGGCACACACGTAGTTACGGCCCTGCACCCTTAACATAAAGTCCTGGGTTATGTGGCAATAAGCCTCCCTTTTTGATGGATCTTTGGGGTTATAGCCACAATGTCACAATCCCTTTACTCTGCTTTGATGTAAAAACGGGTGTGGTATGACTTGCCGGCGCTTGGGATCCCAGCGCCCAGCATACCGGCACCGGGATTCTGACCATCGGAATGCCGGCAGCGGGGTGAACGCAAAAGAGCCCCTTGCTGGCTTGCTGCGCTCGCCACACTGCTCGCGCCACGCTAGTTGTTCTCCCTCCAGGGGTGTCGTGGATACCCCAAGAGGGAGAATACTTGTCGGAATACCGGCAGTCGGAAATTCTGGCGTCGGTATGCTGAGCACCGGGATCCCGACAGCCGGTATATCAAGTGCCACCTGTAAAAATGGGTAAGTCTCTCAGAATGATCCCAACCAAGTATATTAGCGTACCTCAACCATCAGGGAGGAACTCACAGCCAAAAAGCTATGAAGGAGGTAAGTCACACACTAAAGTGAGCAGAACTTCATCATCCAGCCTTGTCCGCAGTTCATTCCGGGAGTCCTAAACTGGGAAGCGGATTTTCTCATTCGACATGTCATTCAGGCAAGCGAATGGGCTCTACACCCGGAGGTCTTCTGCCACAAGTGGTGGTTGCCAGAGATAGATCTCATGGCGTCCCGGCAGAACATCAAAGTTCTTGCATACGGGTCAAGAGCACAGGATCCCAGAGCAGTCTCTGTGGATGCCCTGTCGGTGAGATAGGACTTTCATCTGGCCTATGTGTTTCCTCAAATCACCTTATTACCCAGGGTGGTGAGAAAGATAAAGCAAGGAAAGGGTGCTATGATACTAATAGCTTCGGCTTGGCCCAGAAGACATTGGTACACAGATCTGCAGAGAATGTCGATGGATGCTCCATTCCTGCTCCCTGAACAACCAGATCTACTGACCTGATCCTTGTTATCACAGACTCCTGGATCGACTGTCTTTGACGGCGTGGCTCTTGAGACCTCTATCCTGAAGTCAAGAGGATTCTAACAACAGGTAATTCAAACAATACTCAGAGCAAGGAAAATTTCCTCAGCTCGAATTTATCACCGAATATGGCAAACCTATATTCATTGGTGCAGTGAACGGAAAAGGGACCCTAGGTCTTTTAGAGTTTCCAGGGTCTTAGCATTCCTTCAGGCAGGAATGGATAAAGGGTTGCAGGTGGCTTCATTGAGAGTGCAAGTGTCAGCATTGACTGTATGGTAGAGATGAGCGGGTTCGGTTCCTCGGAATCCGAACCCGCCCGAACTTCAGCTTTTTTTACACGGATCCGAGCGACTCGGATCTTCCCGCCTTGCTCGGTTAACCCGAGCGCGCCCGAACGTCATCATGACGCTGTCGGATTCTCGCGAGGCTCGGATTCTATCGCGAGACTCGGATTCTATATAAGGAGCCGCGCGTCGCCGCCATTTTCACACGTGCATTGAGATTGATAGGGAGAGGACGTGGCTGGCGTCCTCTCCATTTAGATTAGAAGAGAGAGAGTGAGATTGAGACAGAGACACTTGATTTACTGGAGCTTAGGAGTACTAGAGAGTGCAGAGTTTACTAGTGACTGACCACTGACCAGTGACCACCAGTGCAGTTTTATTTAATATAATCCGTTCTCTGCCTGAAAAAAACGATACACAGTGACTCAGTCACATACCATATCTGTGTGCTCAGCCCAGTGTGCTGCATCATCTATGTATAATATCTGACTGTGCTCACACAGCTTAATTGTGGGGGAGACTGGGGAGCAGTTATAGGTTATAGCAGGAGCCAGGAGTACATATTATTAAAATTAAACAGTGCACACTTTTGCTGCAGGAGTGCCACTGCCAGTGTGACTGACCAGTGACCTGACCACACTGACCACCAGTATAGTATACTATATTGTGATTGCCTGAAAAAGTTAAACACTCGTCGTGTGACTTGTGTGGTGTTTTTTTTTTATTCTATAAAAAACTCATTCTGCTGACAGACAGTGTCCAGCAGGTCCGTCATTATATAATATATACCTGTCCGGCTGCAGTAGTGATATATATATATTTTTTATATCATTATTTATCATCCAGTCGCAGCAGACACAGTACGGTAGTTCACGGCTGTAGCTACCTCTGTGTCGGCACTCGGCAGTCCATCCATAATTGTATACCACCTACCCGTGGTTTTTTTTTTCTTTCTTCTTTATACATACTACATCTCATTATCATCCAGTCTATATTAGCAGCAGACACAGTACAGTACGGTAGTCCACGGCTGTAGCTACCTCTGTGTCGGCACTCGGCAGTCCGTCCATAATTGTATACCACCTACCCGTGGTTTTTTTTTCTTTCTTCTTTATACATACATACTACATCTCATTATCAACCAGTCTATATTAGCAGCAGACACAGTACAGTACGGTAGTCCACGGCTGTAGCTACCTCTGTGTCGGCACTCGGCAGTCCGTCCATAATTGTATACCACCTACCCGTGGTTTTTTTTTCTTTCTTCTTTATACATACATACTACATCTCATTATCAACCAGTCTATATTAGCAGCAGACACAGTACAGTACGGTAGTCCACGGCTGTAGCTACCTCTGTGTCGGCACTCGGCAGTCCATCCATAATTGTATACCACCTACCCGTGGTTTTTTTTTCTTTCTTCTTTATACATACTACATCTCATTATCATCCAGTCTATATTAGCAGCAGACACAGTACAGTACGGTAGTCCACGGCTGTAGCTACCTCTGTGTCGGCACTCGGCAGTCCATCCATAATTGTATACCACCTACCCGTGGTTTTTTTTTCTTTCTTCTTTATACATACTACATCTCATTATCATCCAGTCTATATTAGCAGCAGACACAGTACAGTACGGTAGTCCACGGCTGTAGCTACCTCTGTGTCGGCACTCGGCAGTCCGTCCATAATTGTATACCACCTACCCGTGGTTTTTTTTCTTTCTTCTTTATACATACATACTACATCTCATTATCATCCAGTCTATATTAGCAGCAGACACAGTACAGTACGGTAGTCCACGGCTGTAGCTACCTCTGTGTCGGCACTCGGCAGTCCGTCCATAATTGTATACCACCTACCCGTGGTTTTTTTTTCTTTCTTCTTTATACATACATACTACATCTCATTATCAACCAGTCTATATTAGCAGCAGACACAGTACAGTACGGTAGTCCACGGCTGTAGCTACCTCTGTGTCGGCACTCGGCAGTCCGTCCATAATTGTATACCACCTACCCGTGGTTTTTTCTTCTTTCTTTATACATACATACTACATCTCATTATCAACCAGTCTATATTAGCAGCAGACACAGTACAGTACGGTAGTCCACGGCTGTAGCTACCTCTGTGTCGGCACTCGGCAGTCCATCCATAATTGTATACTAGTATCCATCCATCTCTATTGTTTACCTGAGGTGCCTTTTAGTTGTGCCTATTAAAATATGGAGAACAAAAATGTTGAGGTTCCAAAATTAGGGAAAGATCAAGATCCACTTCCACCTCGTGCTGAAGCTGCTGCCACTAGTCATGGCCGAGACGATGAAATGCCAGCAACGTCGTCTGCCAAGGCCGATGCCCAATGTCATAGTACAGAGCATGTCAAATCCAAAACACCAAATATCAGTAAAAAAAGGACTCCAAAACCTAAAATAAAATTGTCGGAGGAGAAGCGTAAACTTGCCAATATGCCATTTACCACACGGAGTGGCAAGGAACGGCTGAGGCCCTGGCCTATGTTCATGGCTAGTGGTTCAGCTTCACATGAGGATGGAAGCACTCAGCCTCTCGCTAGAAAAATGAAAAGACTCAAGCTGGAAAAAGCACAGCAAAGAACTGTGCGTTCTTCGAAATCCCAAATCCACAAGGAGAGTCCAATTGTGTCGGTTGCGATGCCTGACCTTCCCAACACTGGACGTGAAGAGCATGCGCCTTCCACCATATGCACGCCCCCTGCAAGTGCTGGAAGGAGCACCCGCAGTCCAGTTCCTGATAGTCAGATTGAAGATGTCAGTGTTGAAGTACACCAGGATGAGGAGGATATGGGTGTTGCTGGCGCTGGGGAGGAAATTGACCAGGAGGATTCTGATGGTGAGGTGGTTTGTTTAAGTCAGGCACCCGGGGAGACACCTGTTGTCCGTGGGAGGAATATGGCCGTTGACATGCCTGGTGAAAATACCAAAAAAATCAGCTCTTCGGTGTGGAAGTATTTCACCAGAAATGCGGACAACATTTGTCAAGCCGTGTGTTCCCTTTGTCAAGCTGTAATAAGTAGGGGTAAGGACGTTAACCACCTCGGAACATCCTCCCTTATACGTCACCTGCAGCGCATTCATAATAAGTCAGTGACAAGTTCAAAAACTTTGGCCGACAGCGGAAGCAGTCCACTGACCAGTAAATCCCTTCCTCTTGTAACCAAGCTCACGCAAACCACCCCACCAACTCCCTCAGTGTCAATTTCCTCCTTCCCCAGGAATGCCAATAGTCCTGCAGGCCATGTCACTGGCAATTCTGATGATTCCTCTCCTGCCTGGGATTCCTCCGATGCATCCTTGCGTGTAACGCCTACTGCTGCTGGCGCTGCTGTTGTTGCTGCTGGGAGTCGATGGTCATCCCAGAGGGGAAGTCGTAAGCCCACTTGTACTACTTCCAGTAAGCAATTGACTGTTCAACAGTCCTTTGCGAGGAAGATGAAATATCACAGCAGTCATCCTGCTGCAAAGCGGATAACTGAGGCCTTGACAACTATGTTGGTGTTAGACGTGCGTCCGGTATCCGCCGTTAGTTCACAGGGAACTAGACAATTTATTGAGGCAGTGTGCCCCCGTTACCAAATACCATCTAGGTTCCACTTCTCTAGGCAGGCGATACCGAGAATGTACACGGACGTCAGAAAAAGACTCACCAGTGTCCTAAAAAATGCAGTTGTACCCAATGTCCACTTAACCACGGACATGTGGACAAGTGGAGCAGGGCAGGGTCAGGACTATATGACTGTGACAGCCCACTGGGTAGATGTATGGACTCCCGCCGCAAGAACAGCAGCGGCGGCACCAGTAGCAGCATCTCGCAAACGCCAACTCTTTCCTAGGCAGGCTACGCTTTGTATCACCGGTTTCCAGAATACGCACACAGCTGAAAACCTCTTACGGCAACTGAGGAAGATCATCGCGGAATGGCTTACCCCAATTGGACTCTCCTGTGGATTTGTGGCATCGGACAACGCCAGCAATATTGTGTGTGCATTAAATATGGGCAAATTCCAGCACGTCCCATGTTTTGCACATACCTTGAATTTGGTGGTGCAGAATTTTTAAAAAAACGACAGGGGCGTGCAAGAGATGCTGTCGGTGGCCAGAAGAATTGCGGGACACTTTCGGCGTACAGGCACCACGTACAGAAGACTGGAGCACCACCAAAAACTACTGAACCTGCCCTGCCATCATCTGAAGCAAGAAGTGGTAACGAGGTGGAATTCAACCCTCTATATGCTTCAGAGGTTGGAGGAGCAGCAAAAGGCCATTCAAGCCTATACAATTGAGCACGATATAGGAGGTGGAATGCACCTGTCTCAAGCGCAGTGGAGAATGATTTCAACGTTGTGCAAGGTTCTGATGCCCTTTGAACTTGCCACACGTGAAGTCAGTTCAGACACTGCCAGCCTGAGTCAGGTCATTCCCCTCATCAGGCTTTTGCAGAAGAAGCTGGAGACATTGAAGGAGGAGCTAACACGGAGCGATTCCGCTAGGCATGTGGGACTTGTGGATGGAGCCCTTAATTCGCTTAACAAGGATTCACGGGTGGTCAATCTGTTGAAATCAGAGCACTACATTTTGGCCACCATGCTCGATCCTAGATTTAAAGCCTCCCTTGGATCTCTCTTTCCGGCAGACACAAGTCTGCTGGGGTTGAAAGACCTGCTGGTGAGAAAATTGTCAAGTCAAGCGGAACGCGACCTGTCAACATCTCCTCCTTCACATTCTCCCGCAACTGGGGGTGCGAGGAAAAGGCTCAGAATTCCGAGCCCACCCGCTGGCGGTGATGCAGGGCAGTCTGGAGCGACTGCTGATGCTGACATCTGGTCCGGACTGAAGGACCTGACAACGATTACGGACATGTCGTCTACTGTCACTGCATATGATTCTCTCACCATTGAAAGAATGGTGGAGGATTATATGAGTGACCGCATCCAAGTAGGCACGTCACACAGTCCGTACTTATACTGGCAGGAAAAAGAGGCAATTTGGAGGCCCTTGCACAAACTGGCTTTATTCTACCTAAGTTGCCCTCCCACAAGTGTGTACTCCGAAAGAGTGTTTAGTGCCGCCGCTCACCTTGTCAGCAATCGGCGTACGAGGTTACATCCAGAAAATGTGGAGAAGATGATGTTCATTAAAATGAATTATAATCAATTCCTCCGCGGAGACATTGACCAGCAGCAATTGCCTCCACAAAGTACACAGGGAGCTGAGATGGTGGATTCCAGTGGGGACGAATTGATAATCTGTGAGGAGGGGGATGTACACGGTGATATATCGGAGGATGATGATGAGGTGGACATCTTGCCTCTGTAGAGCCAGTTTGTGCAAGGAGAGATTAATTGCTTCTTTTTTGGGGGGGGTCCAAACCAACCCGTCATATCAGTCACAGTCGTGTGGCAGACCCTGTCACTGAAATGATGGGTTGGTTAAAGTGTGCATGTCCTGTTTTGTTTATACAACATAAGGGTGGGTGGGAGGGCCCAAGGACAATTCCATCTTGCACCTCTTTTTTCTTTTATTTTTCTTTGCGTCATGTGCTGTTTGGGGAGGGTTTTTTGGAAGGGCCATCCTGCGTGACACTGCAGTGACACTCCTAGATGGGCCCGGTGTTTGTGTCGGCCACTAGGGTCGCTAATCTTACTCACACAGTCAGCTACCTCATTGCGCCTCTTTTTTTCTTTGCGTCATGTGCTGTTTGGGGAGGGTTTTTTTGGAAGGGACATCCTGCGTGACACTGCAGTGCCACTCCTAGATGGGCCCGGTGTTTGTGTCGGCCACTAGGGTCGCTTATCTTACTCACACAGCGACCTCGGTGCAAATTTTAGGACTAAAAATAATATTGTGAGGTGTATTCAGAATAGACTGAAAATGAGTGGAAATTATGGTTTTTGAGGTTAATAATACTTTGGGATCAAAATGACCCCCAAATTCTATGATTTAAGCTGTTTTTTTAGGTTTTTTTGAAAAAAACACCCGAATCCAAAACACACCCGAATCCGACAAAAAAAATTCGGTGAGGTTTTGCCAAAACGCGTTCGAACCCAAAACACGGCCGCGGAACCGAACCCAAAACCAAAACACAAAACCCGAAAAATTTCAGGCGCTCATCTCTACGTATGGTTCTAAAAGAAAATTGCCAACTTACAGGATGTGCATACTTTTTTTCCAGGGAATGCTACGCATTCAACCTCTTTGTTCCTCCTACAGTGCCTTGAGACTTAATTTTAGTCCTAAAGGCCCTTCAAGTTGCCCCATTTGAACCACTTAATAAAGTGGATCTTAAATGGTTGACAGCTGAAGTTCTCTTTCTACTGTCCATGGCGTCAGCTAGAAGAGTGTCAGATTTAGGGGCACTGTTATGTCGTCCTCCATTTCTGATCTTTTATCCATATAGAGCGGTTCTCAGAACTAAATCTGGGTATCTTCCCAAGGTGTTGTCTAAATTTCACCTTAACAAAGAGATTGTAGTCCCGGTTTTCCAGGAACCGGGCCTTTCTGCGGGAGATGCATCGCTGAACGTGGTCCGTGCCTTAAGGATCTACGTGGATCGTACCAGTGCCATCAGAAAAACAGATTCTCTCTTCATTCTCTACTGATTTCACAAGAGAGGATGGCCTGCTGATAAGCAGACACTGGCGAGGTGGCTTCGGATGACTATTTCAGAAGCATATTCTCACGCTGATCTCTCTGTTCCGGCTAATGTCTCTACTCACTCTACTCGTAAGGTAGGTCCATCATGGGCAGCACAACGTGGTGCTTCAGCAGAACAGATATATAAGGCAGCCACATGGTCTTCCATTAACACATTCAATATACATTATGCCGTGGATACCTTTGCCTCTCAGGATGCTGAATTCGGGCAAAGGATTCTCCTGTCCAATCAGGAGCTTCCACACCAATAAATTGCTTTATGTTAGCCTGTGGATAACCTGTGGATCCTGCTGGAGAAATATACGTTATGGTAAGAACTTACCGTTGATAACGGTATTTCTCCTAAGTCCACAGGATCCACAGGGATCCCACTCTGACGCACCTGATTTGAGGATCCTTTTACTCACTAACTTCTTCCTTCATGTATGGAAGGGTTTGCATGTGTGTTCTTCTCGCCTGATTAGGGCTATCTATGATACTCCTGCCTTAAGCTTTGGGAAAACAACTGATTTGTCTGAACCAGGGGGCGGGGATATATGGATGGGCCCAGGGCCGGTTCTAAGAGTTGTGGCGCCCCGGGCAAAATATGGGGGCGTGGCTTCAATTGGGGGCGTGGTCACGACGCTGCAAGGAAATAAATAAATAAAAAGAATACTTACCATCCCCGTTCCTGATCCAGACCCCCTCCGCCGGCGGCACCGCTCTTCTCCCCTCTCTCTTCTCTTCGATCTATGGGAGAGACGTTATTACGTCTCTCCCATAGAACAGCATAGACACTAGAGGTCAATTATGACCCCTAGTGTCTGTGCCACTATGCTGTGCGGTGCGCGATGACGTCATCGCGCATCGCACAGCAAAGGTCCTCTACACGAAGGGAAACCAGACCGTAGCGTCTAGTTTCCCTTCATGGAGAGGACCTTTGCTGTGCGGTGCGCAATGACGTCATCGCGCACCGCACAACTAAGGTCCTTTCAATGAAGGGAAACTAGACGCTACGCGTCTGGTTCCCTTCAAAGCGGGGGGGGGGGGCACAGCAGGGCACTGCGGGGGGCACAGTGGCGGATCTTGCCCTGGTGCGGCGCCCTCCGGAAGGCGGCGCCCCCGGGCAAAAGTACTGCTTGCCCGTGGCAAGAACCGCCACTGGATGGGCCCATTGCATGCTGGGAGACCAAAAAGCTTTGACCTGATTGGTGCAAATCCGCTGTTGCTTTATCATATCCCAATGTTATCCTGTGGACATAGGAGAAATACCGTTATCAACAGTAAGTTCTTACCATAACATATATTTTTACATCAAAGCAGAGTAAAATGATTGTGGCGTTGTGACTGCACCACCAAAGATCCATCAAAAAGGGAGGCTTATTGCTACATAAGCCCCTAAATCTGACACTCTTCTAGCTTTAGAATGTAAGCTCTCACGAGCAGGGCCCTCTTCCCTCATGTGCTTACCCTTTTCTTACTTTAATAATCTTCAGCTGCACCAAATCCAGCAGTCTTCTGCCACCTGATACTTATTCCAGTGTCATCTGCTGATGTAGCTATGTTTATTTACCCTGTACTTGTCCTATATTGTAGTCAACTGTAAGTTGCTGTTTTCCTGGTTGATTATTTGTTTATGTACTCTGTAATTGGGCGCTGCAGAACCCTTGTGGCGCCATATAAATAAAGGATAATAATAATAATAGCTGACGCCATGGCCCGTACTCTATGTTAAGGGTGAATATATTTTTATGTGTATTCATGGTGATAGGGGTATGCGCAATTATACATTTATTTTATTTTTACTCTATTGTAAATTACCACACAAATTTTGCTAACATTGGAAAATGAAAAAAACAAAACAAAAAACAAAACAAAAACAACTTACCTGAGCACCAGTCCTGATTTCTCAGAACAAAATAGAACTGCAGCTCAATTCCCCGTTTATCTCTATCTTTGCCAAAGGATGGAATATTTGTGCAGTTATCCATCAGAAGATGGGGGGCCATGAGCAGACAGGCATGATACAGAGAGTTATAACCAATGTCCCCCCTTCCCCCAAGACCTGCGCTAATAACTCAGTATTATATATGCTCCCAAAATGGATTGGCTGAGCATTATATATTTAAAAGTGCCCAATTGTTTAATCTAGGTAATATCTCTTGCATTAGGCAATAATACTAATCCTTAAAACTGTTAAACTATGTGGAAAAAGCCATGTATTATAGACTTCATAAGTAGGCCCAAACTGGCTACAGCAAGTTAGAATATGACAATATATGTTTGACTGATTTAGTACAAGTTGCGTGTAAATGTGATATTTTTACATTAATCTCAATATTTTGTAAATTGAAAAGCAACTATCTAATATATTATGAATATTCAAATATGTGTTGCATATTTAAATCAAGTTTGGTTACATGTTATAAAAATATAGTAGGGGTCAATCTAATTGGGTGCAATTTGTAATTTTCTCTGCAAATGCGCATTTTGCAATCCAGTTAGAAACTCCTATTGAACCAGGCAGAGGAAACTCGCCTTTTCTGTTCGCACCTCACTGAGGGTGACAGATGGTAGGGAAAGGGACACCATGCAGAACCTCTTGGACTCCAATGGTTAATTAACCACTTGCCTGGCATGGTTGCATCATATGCTACCATACAAGCAAGTGTCTTATCTGACCTGGTCGCACAGGATGCGACCAGTCAGATAAAGAGTGTTAGCAGCGGCAGGGCAGGGAAACTTCCCTCCGCTGCTGCTCTCAGAGGGGCCGGAAGGTCCCTTTCCCTCCCTGCATCCTCCCCTCAGTGTTGCTGTGCTGCCGATCATTACTGATCAGTCAGCACGGCAGGACCCCCACCCAGCGGCTGCAGACAATAGAAGCCGCTGGGATAGTGTCAACCAACCCCCCCCAAGCCACCCCCAGAATCCCCCTTGTGTACCTGGCAGCTGTCTGGCGGGTAAAAAGTAACATTGCGATGGTCGCAATGTTACCGATGTTACCAATCTTCCCTACCGGAAATCATTTTGGATAAGGTTAAAATCATGTTCTTCACCTACTTCACTCATAAAAATAAAATAAAAAAATTCTGAGCGGTTTTTTTTTTTTTTTGGGGGGGGGGGGGAATCATCAGTTAAGTGTTTAAGCAATTGGAAGTCTCCATTTATTTTTATTTATTATTATATATTTTTAAATAACAGCTTTTCTTATTTCTTTACATTGATTCAAAGTTACCTCAAAGAACCCCTGAAGCATCTTAATTCCTACTTTTTTTTTTGCATTTTGTGGTTTTTTTTTAGTATGAAAGTAAATTAAAAAAAGTTTACTTTGTTTTATAATTTTTTACTTTTTTTTTTAAAATGCACAAATCAGCCATTTAGCAGCATTTAAAAATCTACAGTATTTTCTTTATGACCACTAACAGCCTTCTGTATTATTGTGCAAATGAAATAATTATTTTGTTTTGGTACCAGGAAGGTCCCCCCACTTTTTCATGCACTACTCTCATATCGCATATGGCTGACAATTCGCAAATCCCCTGCTGTGAGTACATTGTTAATTGGATTGGTGGATTCTCGAGCGCGCATTTGTGAGAATGTCTGCTAGTTTCATGAAATAACTCTCACCTAATTGGATTGATGTCATAGGCCATAATTATGTCATAGCAGCTGAATGGGAAGATATCGTATTTGCTTTGATTTGTAAGACATGTAGTAACTCCACCTCAGAAATTAGTTTTTAAAATCAAAATAAAGATAAATTGAACAAATTAAATGTAAAATTAAGCTTAATTTTGTGGGCGTTCTATTTACTGTGATAATATGCATTACTTAATACTACTTGTGAAAGGACAACAGCTGAGAGTCCATGACACGGATTTATTGCTCTTCCTTTTACAAAAGGAACTAGCCACATCCACTATGAACCAGACTCATCCAGATCACAGCACAGGTAAGCCCTGCAGACTAATGAATAAAAGAACCTGCATAGCATTTTTTCTGCGCCTGCATGTTATCCTAAAGTGACTCACTCTACAGCACAAACAAACAGTTGTTGCCCCTGTATTTGTAACTTTTGGCACAGTGTGAAAAAGTTTGACATGTTTACAATGTGTGCAACTGATGGTTTAAGTGAGGGGGGAGGAATAACACATCCATTATATTACAGACACCAGGAAGTCAGCCATCTCTATGTCATGGCACAGCAATGCATTATGGGGAGTCCAGCACAACACAGAACTTGCCATCTTCTGAAAATTGACTTTTCTCTGTTTAAGAAACCTGTTCGTAAATGTTACTAATGTTAAATGAAAACAACAATTTTTGCATTCAGATGTGTTCGTAAATAAAGAAAGCAAACTATTAAACATGGGTATATCTAACAGGATCCCGCGTGTCACCTAAAATGTAGTTTTTGTAGGTCAGTGATTGACAGTCTGCTGCCGTTTGGGGGCGGCCATGGCCGCCATTCCCCAACATATTGGGGATATTGACTTCAATTTGGGGGATTGATGAGGCCAGGATCTCTGTTGGAAGACTGAGATTCCCTTGCCACCTTGTTGGGTCTGTGGCAGCCTGCTGTGTGCGACCAATGGGTCACACAGCCGGCTGATTGTGTCTCAGGTGATCCGATGCTACATCCTAGGATACAGCATGGATCACTAATGCAAGGAGGAGATGTGACGTCTCCTGCAGCATTACCATATTAGTGCTATCACTACTGCTTCCATATAAGTAGCAGCAATAGCAACTCCAACCACTTCTGAATCTGACCCATTGTACAATATATATTGAGAGCAGAAAAAAAATTGAGATTACAGAAATACTTTACTGACAAATATAAACAGGTGGATACAGGGCCGGTGCAAGATCTCTGCACCCTAGGCAAAGCTTTAGCTTAGCGCCCCCTAGCCTGCAATTCCTCCCACTCCTCCTGGATGGGAGATGCAGGTGGCCACTAGGTGGACTGTGGTGAAATGCATCACTATACATATACAGAGAAAAGGGACAAAACTTAAGGACTTTTAAAGTGATAAAGTACATTGTAAACAAAGTCACAAAATTTTATGACTTTGCTCACAATACATTTTCACTTATAAGTCCTTGAGTGCCATTTATTCTTTATGTATACACGCTACCCAGCATGTTAGGAATTGTATAGGACACTAAGGCCAATTTCACACCACGACCACCATAATCTCAATATTTTGAATGAAATTAATTAACCCTACCCCTTCCCCTTCCCCTAATCCTCCCACCCCGCAGCCTAACCCTATCCCTTTTTGGCATGCTGGCTGTCGGCATAGGCAAACGGAGGCGGGTTTCCAGTTGCCTGGAAACACCTCTACTCTTGCCAAGTGGCTCAAATTATGACAACAATAGTAACGGTATATAATATGATTACTAGAGCTGCCGCCACATCATGCAGTTTAAGGGACAGCGCAGAGCTGCTGCACATGCCCAGTGGTAGCAATTTCTGCCAAGTTTGCTGTGTGTGTGCATCCTCAATCAGTGCACTGGACCAGAGAGTTCAGCTACCAGGAAGAAGAGACAGGAGTCTTACCATGGGTTGGGATATTGTGTGCTTATAAAGTGCAGTACTGGTTCTATTATGTTTGTGTATTTATTTATTATGACATGTTTAACCTTTTTCTGACCACTTATTTATATTATTTAAATGTTTGATACAGCCTATACTGTAGACTATCTATAGTGTTAAAAATTAATACTGTTTTCATACAGTATATGAAGAGACCAATGTGTACATTGATGTACAGGGTCGTTACTAGGTTCTTCTACTGCTACCCTAGACTCCTGCACTTTCTCCAGGATTCCACAGAGTGGGATATTGTGGACTGCATTTGGAAACCCCCCTCTAGAAATCCTGCGTTTGCCATTGGTTGGGATTCCAGCATTAGCATTCTGGCAGGTGTCGGGAGTCCGGTGCTGAACACTGGCATCCCATGCACCGTGATGCCAACTACATTCCTTTAATTGTATGTGTAAACATATATATTAAACTCACAGACATACATATATTTGTATGATCCTTATTGTGTGCCATCCCCCATCTGTAAATTCATTACTGACCCCCCATCCCCTCCTCCATTTGTACTGTATTGTGCCCTAGTGTCTAAGTTTTATTATTATTATTATTATTATCATTATTATTATTATTATTATTATGCTGTTTACAAGTGCAAATCACCTATTGGGCTGTTAGTGATCCAACAGAAACCCCCATGGGTTACTTCCCTTTAAACTGTTTTCTTGTTTTTCCCTCGTCATTGGAAGGATTCCTCTTGCGGGTGGCAGCAGCACTACAGCGACACTGCGGGTGCAGACATGTAGTCAGGTGCTGCTTGCTTCTGGAGAGCTGGGATCCAGGGGCCTGGAGGAGATGTATCAGGGTTATGAGGAGCGGCTGTTGTGGCACCCCTCTGGGGTCATAGTTACATTCGCCTCCTATGTGGCTTAACATGACTTGATGTTACACGTGTCAGCACTGAGGAAGCGCTGAGGCACTATGTGGTACAGCCTGATAGCGGCTGCTGCACCTGATTAGTCCCACAGCAGCGGCCAGCGCAGTGTAAAAGGAGGAGGCCACATACAGAGACATCCTTTATTTGTTTGCTAGATGAATTTAGTGCTGCCCTCCAAGTGCTGGCGCCCCTTGGCAGCTGCCTAAAGCTTCCTAATGGTAGAACCGGCCCTCGGTGGATAAGGTAAAATGAAATACTGCTGTAGAGTATACTGCTGCTATGGAATGTTTATTAATCTTTACAGAACAAAAAAAATATTAACATTAACATTGATAAAATGGATGAAAAATAAGAGGGAGAATTATATAATTTAAGGACAAGTTCTAGCATGGAGCCAAGGCTCATGAGTAAGCTTGTGACACAGTGGTTAGCATTGCTAGCTCACTACACTGTGGCCAGGGTCCTAGAGAGCTTTCTCGGGCCCTGGTAATGAAGGGGGCATGGCCTTATCATGGCCTATACCCCCTTAAAAAATAAGTCTAGTAATTACTGTTTAGTGCCGACCTGCACAGGGGGTCTCTGTGTGCCCCCCAGGGTCAAATCCAGAAATGGGCCGCGATCAGTGTGATCGGTCCCTCCCCACTGTAGGCAGAGGCGAGTTCAGCGTTCAGGAGCAGCAGCCCTCCTGGACCTACTGCAGCACAGCATACAGCAGTGTGTGCTGGCCTGGGGAAAGAGGCAACAGCCAGTGGAGGGAAGGGGGGGTGGGGCACATAATTAGTACCCCCCCCCACCACCACCCCCTGAAACTAACAGTGTGTCATATAGCATATGTTATTATCTCTGAAGATCTGAACATAAAGCCAGTGTGGTTGTACTCCGTCTAGAAGCAATGCACTACAAACAACAGAAAGCATTTGAGTAATTGCAACAACCAGGGCCATCGATACATATGGTGGGTGCAGGTGATACTGAGGTGGGTATGGCAAAATCTGGAGCAAAATCAATGCAAAATACTATGTGGGCCATCGCAAAGTGGCCATGCATGCTGTGAAGTGAAACATTTGTCCCCCACAGTAGCTGGTCCAGGTCCCCAACAGACTCCTTGAACAAGTCCAGGTGATTAGTACTCGCTCCCCTCTAGGTGCCCCTGACAACATCCAATAGGAAGCGTTTGATCCTACTTCAAGTTCAGTAAGACAGATGAGCAGAGATCTGACAGTGTGGAATAAAGATATAAGTATTCATATATAAAAACGTGAGAAATTCCATTTGATGTAGATGAGTTTGTGAGATCTTGTGCAATTTGTAGTTTTACATGTTTATCAGCCTGCCTTGTGAGAAAAGGTAAGTCATGGTTAGCACTGCTCAGTCTTCATTCCAGGACTTCCTAGAAATCATGTTAGAATTGTCTACAGCAGTAGTCAGAATGGAGTCACAGAGTTGTAGAGCATACGGCAGGTGATAGACGGACACTTTTTGCATTAGTGTTTCTCCAGCTGCAAATCTCCAATGCTGACACTTTGTGATGAATGGAGGATGCAGCATCTTCACAGCATAGTCACTACCGGGTGACAGACTAGTGCTATTCATCATGTATCCCTTCAATGCGCCTGTATGTGACATCAGCCAGAAAAGCACAAGAGGTAAAAGCGCCTAAGTACAAATGCAAGTGAACTTGATGTTATGACATCACAGTAAAAATTAGAGATGAGCGCCTGAAATTTTTCGGGTTTTGTGTTTTGGTTTTGGGTTCGGTTCCGCGGCCGTGTTTTGGGTTCGAACGCGTTTTGGCAAAACCTCACCGAATTATTTTTGTCGGATTCGGGTGTGTTTTGGATTCGGGTGTTTTTTTCCAAAAACACTAAAAAACAGCTTAAATCATAGAATTTGGGGGTCATTTTGATCCCAAAGTATTATTAACCTCAAAAACCATAATTTACACTCATTTTCAGTCTATTCTGAATACCTCACACCTCACAATATTATTTTTAGTCCTAAAATTTGCACCGAGGTCGCTGTGTGAGTAAGATAAGCGACCCTAGTGGCCGACACAAACACCGGGCCCATCTAGGAGTGGCACTGCAGTGTCACGCAGGATGTCCCTTCCAAAAAACCCTCCCCAAACAGCACATGACGCAAAGAAAAAAAGAGGCGCAATGAGGTAGCTGTGTGAGTAAGATTAGCGACCCTAGTGGCCGACACAAACACCGGGCCCATCTAGGAGTGTCACTGCAGTGTCACGCAGGATGGCCCTTCCAAAAAACCCTCCCCAAACAGCACATGACGCAAAGAAAAAAAGAGGCGCAATGAGGTAGCTGTGTGAGTAAGATTAGCGACCCTAGTGGCCGACACAAACACCGGGCACATCTAGGAGTGGCACTGCAGTGTCACGCAGGATGTCCCTTCCAAAAAACCCTCCCCAAACAGCACATGACGCAAAGAAAAAAAGAGGCGCAATGAGGTAGCTGTGTGAGTAAGATTAGCGACCCTAGTGGCCGACACAAACACCGGGCCCATCTAGGAGTGGCACTGCAGTGTCACGCAGGATGTCCCTTCCAAAAAACCCTCCCCAATCAGCACATGATGCAAAGAAAAAGAAAAGAAAAAAGAGGTGCAAGATGGAATTATCCTTGGGCCCTCCCACCCACCCTTATGTTGTATAAACAAAACAGGACATGCACACTTTAACCAACCCATCATTTCAGTGACAGGGTCTGCCACACGACTGTGACTGATATGACGGGTTGGTTTGGACCCCCCCCAAAAAAGAAGCAATTAATCTCTCCTTGCACAAACTGGCTCTACAGAGGCAAGATGTCCACCTCATCTTCACCCTCCGATATATCACCGTGTACATCCCCCTCCTCACAGATTATCAATTCGTCCCCACTGGAATCCACCATCTCAGCTCCCTGTGTACTTTGTGGAGGCAATTGCTGCTGGTCAATGTCTCCGCGGAGGAATTGATTATAATTCATTTTAATGAACATCATCTTCTCCACATTTTCTGGATGTAACCTCGTACGCCGATTGCTGACAAGGTGAGCGGCGGCACTAAACACTCTTTCGGAGTACACACTTGTGGGAGGGCAACTTAGGTAGAATAAAGCCAGTTTGTGCAAGGGCCTCCAAATTGCCTCTTTTTCCTGCCAGTATAAGTACGGACTGTGTGACGTGCCTACTTGGATGCGGTCACTCATATAATCCTCCACCATTCTATCAATGTTGAGAGAATCATATGCAGTGACAGTAGACGACATGTCCGTAATCGTTGTCAGGTCCTTCAGTCCGGACCAGATGTCAGCATCAGCAGTCGCTCCAGACTGCCCTGCATCACCGCCAGCGGGTGGGCTCGGAATTCTGAGCCTTTTCCTCGCACCCCCAGTTGCGGGAGAATGTGAAGGAGGAGATGTTGACAGGTCGCGTTCCGCTTGACTTGACAATTTTGTCACCAGCAGGTCTTTCAACCCCAGCAGACCTGTGTCTGCCGGAAAGAGAGATCCAAGGTAGGCTTTAAATCTAGGATCGAGCACGGTGGCCAAAATGTAGTGCTCTGATTTCAACAGATTGACCACCCGTGAATCCTTGTTAAGCGAATTAAGGGCTGCATCCACAAGTCCCACATGCCTAGCGGAATCGCTCCCTTTTAGCTCCTTCTTCAATGCCTCCAGCTTCTTCTGCAAAAGCCTGATGAGGGGAATGACCTGACTCAGGATGGCAGTGTCTGAACTGACTTCACGTGTGGCAAGTTCAAAGGGCATCAGAACCTTGCACAACGTTGAAATCATTCTCCACTGCACTTGAGACAGGTGCATTCCATCTCCTATATCGTGCTCAATTGTATAGGCTTGAATGGCCTTTTGCTGCTCCTCCAACCTCTGAAGCATATAGAGGGTTGAATTCCACCTCGTTACCACTTCTTGCTTCAGATGATGGCAGGGCAGGTTCAGTAGTTTTTGGTGGTGCTCCAGTCTTCTGTACGTGGTGCCTGTACGCCGAAAGTGTCCCGCAATTTTTCTGGCCACCGACAGCATCTCTTGCACGCCCCTGTCGTTTTTTAAAAAATTCTGCACCACCAAATTCAAGGTATGTGCAAAACATGGGACGTGCTGGAATTTGCCCATATTTAATGCACACACAATATTGCTGGCGTTGTCCGATGCCACAAATCCACAGGAGAGTCCAATTGGGGTAAGCCATTCCGCGATGATCTTCCTCAGTTGCCGTAAGAGGTTTTCAGCTGTGTGCGTATTCTGGAAAGCGGTGATACAAAGCGTAGCCTGCCTAGGAAAGAGTTGGCGTTTGCGAGATGCTGCTACTGGTGCCGCCGCTGCTGTTCTTGCGGCGGGAGTCCATACATCTACCCAGTGGGCTGTCACAGTCATATAGTCCTGACCCTGCCCTGCTCCACTTGTCCACATGTCCGTGGTTAAGTGGACATTGGGTACAACTGCATTTTTTAGGAGACTGGTGAGTCTTTTTCTGACGTCCGTGTACATTCTCGGTATCGCCTGCCTAGAGAAGTGGAACCTAGATGGTATTTGGTAACGGGGGCACACTGCCTCAATAAATTGTCTAGTTCCCTGTGAACTAACGGCGGATACCGGACGCACGTCTAACACCAACATAGTTGTCAAGGACTCAGTTATCCGCTTTGCAGTAGGATGACTGCTGTGATATTTCATCTTCCTCGCAAAGGACTGTTGAACAGTCAATTGCTTACTGGAAGTAGTACAAGTGGGCTTACGACTTCCCCTCTGGGATGACCATCGACTCCCAGCGGCAACAACAGCAGCGCCAGCAGCAGTAGGCGTTACACGCAAGGATGCATCGGAGGAATCCCAGGCAGGAGAGGACTCGTCAGACTTGCCAGTGACATGGCCTGCAGGACTATTGGCATTCCTGGGGAAGGAGGAAATTGACACTGAGGGAGTTGGTGGGGTGGTTTGCGTGAGCTTGGTTACAAGAGGAAGGGATTTACTGGTCAGTGGACTGCTTCCGCTGTCACCCAAAGTTTTTGAACTTGTCACTGACTTATTATGAATGCGCTGCAGGTGACGTATAAGGGAGGATGTTCCGAGGTGGTTAACGTCCTTACCCCTACTTATTACAGCTTGACAAAGGGAACACACGGCTTGACACCTGTTGTCCGCATTTCTGGTGAAATACCTCCACACCGAAGAGCTGATTTTTTTGGTATTTTCACCTGGCATGTCAACGGCCATATTCCTCCCACGGACAACAGGTGTCTCCCCGGGTGCCTGACTTAAACAAACCACCTCACCATCAGAATCCTCCTGGTCAATTTCCTCCCCAGCGCCAGCAACACCCATATCCTCCTCATCCTGGTGTACTTCAACACTGACATCTTCAATCTGACTATCAGGAACTGGACTGCGGGTGCTCCTTCCAGCACTTGCAGGGGGCGTGCAAATGGTGGAAGGCGCATGCTCTTCACGTCCAGTGTTGGGAAGGTCAGGCATCGCAACCGACACAATTGGACTCTCCTTGTGGATTTGGGATTTCAAAGAACGCACAGTTCTTTGCGGTGCTTTTGCCAGCTTGAGTCTTTTCAGTTTTCTAGCGAGAGGCTGAGTGCTTCCATCCTCATGTGAAGCTGAACCACTAGCCATGAACATAGGCCAGGGCCTCAGCCGTTCCTTGCCACTCCGTGTGGTAAATGGCATATTGGCAAGTTTACGCTTCTCCTCCGACAATTTTATTTTAGGTTTTGGAGTCCTTTTTTTACTGATATTTGGTGTTTTGGTTTTGACATGCTCTGTACTATGCCATTGGGCATCGGCCTTGGCAGACGACGTTGCTGGCATTTCATCGTCTCGGCCATGACTAGTGGCAGCAGCTTCAGCACGAGGTGGAAGTGGATCTTGATCTTTCCCTAATTTTGGAACCTCAACATTTTTGTTCTCCATATTTTAATAGGCACAACTAAAAGGCACCTCAGGTAAACAATGGAGATGGATGGATTGGATACTAGTATACAATTATGGACGGGCTGCCGAGTGCCGACACAGAGGTAGCCACAGCCGTGAACTACCGCACTGTACTGTGTCTGCTGCTAATATATAGACTGGTTGATAAAGAGATAGTATACTCGTAACTAGTATGTATGTATAAAGAAAGAAAAAAAAACCACGGTTAGGTGGTATATACAATTATGGACGGGCTGCCGAGTGCCGACACAGAGGTAGCCACAGCCGTGAACTACCGCACTGTACTGTGTCTGCTGCTAATATATAGACTGGTTGATAAAGAGATAGTATACTCGTAACTAGTATGTATGTATAAAGAAAGAAAAAAAAACCACGGTTAGGTCACTGGTATATACAATTATGGACGGGCTGCCGAGTGCCGACACAGAGGTAGCCACAGCCGTGAACTACCGCACTGTACTGTGTCTGCTGCTAATATATAGACTGGTTGATAAAGAGATAGTATACTCGTAACTAGTATGTATGTATAAAGAAAGAAAAAAAAACCACGGTTAGGTCACTGGTATATACAATTATGGACGGGCTGCCGAGTGCCGACACAGAGGTAGCCACAGCCGTGAACTACCGCACTGTACTGTGTCTGCTGCTAATATATAGACTGGTTGATAAAGAGATAGTATACTCGTAACTAGTATGTATGTATAAAGAAAGAAAAAAAAACCACGGTTAGGTCACTGGTATATACAATTATGGACGGGCTGCCGAGTGCCGACACAGAGGTAGCCACAGCCGTGAACTACCGCACTGTACTGTGTCTGCTGCTAATATAGACTGGTTGATAAAGAGATAGTATACTACTAATATTATATACTGGTGGTCAGGTCACTGGTCACTAGTCACACTGGCAGTGGCACTCCTGCAGCAAAAGTGTGCACTGTTTAATTTTAATATAATATTATGTACTCCTGGCTCCAGCTATAACCTATAACTGGCACTGCAGTAGTGCTCCCCAGTCTCCCCCACAATTATAAGCTGTATGAGCTGAGCAGTCAGACAGATATATAATATATATAGTAGAGATGAGCGGGTTCGGTTTCTCTGAATCCGAACCCGCCAGAACTTCATGTTTTTTTTCACGAGTCCGAGCGACTCGGATCTTCCCGCCTTGCTCGGTTAACCCGAGCGCGCCCGAACGTCATCATGACGCTGTCGGATTCTCGCGAGGCTCGGATTCTATCGCGAGACTCGGATTCTATATAAGGAGCCGCGCGTCGCCGCCATTTTCACACGTGCATTGAGATTGATAGGGAGAGGACGTGGCTGGCGTCCTCTCCGTTTAGACACTTGATTTACTAATTTTGGGGAGCATTAGGAGTACTCAGTAGTGTACAGTGCAGAGTTTTGCTGATAGTAACCAGTGACCACCACTTTTATTTATAATCCGTTCTCTGCCTGAAAAAAGCGATACACAGCACACAGTGACTCAGTCACATACATACCATATCTGTGTGCACTGCTCAGGCTCAGGCCAGTGTGCTGCATCATCTATATATATTATATATCTGTCTGACTGCTCAGCTCACACAGCTTATAATTGTGGGGGAGACTGGGGAGCACTACTGCAGTGCCAGTTATAGGTTATAGCAGGAGCCAGGAGTACATAATATTATATTAAAATTAAACAGTGCACACTTTTGCTGCAGGAGTGCCACTGCCAGTGTGACTAGTGACCAGTGACCTGACCACCAGTATATAATATTAGTAGTATACTATCTCTTTATCAACCAGTCTATATTAGCAGCAGACACAGTACAGTGCGGTAGTTCACGGCTGTGGCTACCTCTGTGTCGGCACTCGGCAGCCCGTCCATAATTGTATATACCAGTGACCTAACCGTGGGTTTTTTTTCTTTCTTTATACATACATACTAGTTACGAGTATACTATCTCTTTATCAACCAGTCTATATATTAGCAGCAGACACAGTACAGTGCGGTAGTTCACGGCTGTGGCTACCTCTGTGTCGGCACTCGGCAGCCCGTCCATAATTGTATATACCAGTGACCTAACCGTGGGTTTTTTTTCTTTCTTTATACATACATACATACTAGTTACGAGTATACTATCTCTTTATCAACCAGTCTATATATTAGCAGCAGACACAGTACAGTGCGGTAGTTCACGGCTGTGGCTACCTCTGTGTCGGCACTCGGCAGCCCGTCCATAATTGTATATACCAGTGACCTAACCGTGGTTTTTTTTTCTTTCTTTATACATACATACTAGTTACGAGTATACTATCTCTTTATCAACCAGTCTATATATTAGCAGCAGACACAGTACAGTGCGGTAGTTCACGGCTGTGGCTACCTCTGTGTCGGCACTCGGCAGCCCGTCCATAATTGTATATACCACCTAACCGTGGTTTTTTTTTCTTTCTTTATACATACATACTAGTTACGAGTATACTATCTCTTTATCAACCAGTCTATATATTAGCAGCAGACACAGTACAGTGCGGTAGTTCACGGCTGTGGCTACCTCTGTGTCGGCACTCGGCAGCCCGTCCATAATTGTATATACCAGTGACCTAACCGTGGTTTTTTTTTCTTTCTTTATACATACATACTAGTTACGAGTATACTATCTCTTTATCAACCAGTCTATATATTAGCAGCAGACACAGTACAGTGCGGTAGTTCACGGCTGTGGCTACCTCTGTGTCGGCACTCGGCAGCCCGTCCATAATTGTATATACCAGTGACCTAACCGTGGTTTTTTTTTCTTTCTTTATACATACATACTAGTTACGAGTATACTATCTCTTTATCAACCAGTCTATATATTAGCAGCAGACACAGTACAGTGCGGTAGTTCACGGCTGTGGCTACCTCTGTGTCGGCACTCGGCAGCCCGTCCATAATTGTATATACCAGTGACCTAACCGTGGTTTTTTTTTCTTTCTTTATACATACATACTAGTTACGAGTATACTATCTCTTTATCAACCAGTCTATATATTAGCAGCAGACACAGTACAGTGCGGTAGTTCACGGCTGTGGCTACCTCTGTGTCGGCACTCGGCAGCCCGTCCATAATTGTATATACCAGTGACCTAACCGTGGTTTTTTTTTCTTTCTTTATACATACATACTAGTTACGAGTATACTATCTCTTTATCAACCAGTCTATATATTAGCAGCAGACACAGTACAGTGCGGTAGTTCACGGCTGTGGCTACCTCTGTGTCGGCACTCGGCAGCCCGTCCATAATTGTATACTAGTATCCAATCCATCCATCTCCATTGTTTACCTGAGGTGCCTTTTAGTTGTGCCTATTAAAATATGGAGAACAAAAATGTTGAGGTTCCAAAATTAGGGAAAGATCAAGATCCACTTCCACCTCGTGCTGAAGCTGCTGCCACTAGTCATGGCCGAGACGATGAAATGCCAGCAACGTCGTCTGCCAAGGCCGATGCCCAATGGCATAGTACAGAGCATGTCAAAACCAAAACACCAAATATCAGTAAAAAAAGGACTCCAAAACCTAAAATAAAATTGTCGGAGGAGAAGCGTAAACTTGCCAATATGCCATTTACCACACGGAGTGGCAAGGAACGGCTGAGGCCCTGGCCTATGTTCATGGCTAGTGGTTCAGCTTCACATGAGGATGGAAGCACTCAGCCTCTCGCTAGAAAACTGAAAAGACTCAAGCTGGCAAAAGCACCGCAAAGAACTGTGCGTTCTTTGAAATCCCAAATCCACAAGGAGAGTCCAATTGTGTCGGTTGCGATGCCTGACCTTCCCAACACTGGACGTGAAGAGCATGCGCCTTCCACCATTTGCACGCCCCCTGCAAGTGCTGGAAGGAGCACCCGCAGTCCAGTTCCTGATAGTCAGATTGAAGATGTCAGTGTTGAAGTACACCAGGATGAGGAGGATATGGGTGTTGCTGGCGCTGGGGAGGAAATTGACCAGGAGGATTCTGATGGTGAGGTGGTTTGTTTAAGTCAGGCACCCGGGGAGACACCTGTTGTCCGTGGGAGGAATATGGCCGTTGACATGCCAGGTGAAAATACCAAAAAAATCAGCTCTTCGGTGTGGAGGTATTTCACCAGAAATGCGGACAACAGGTGTCAAGCCGTGTGTTCCCTTTGTCAAGCTGTAATAAGTAGGGGTAAGGACGTTAACCACCTCGGAACATCCTCCCTTATACGTCACCTGCAGCGCATTCATAATAAGTCAGTGACAAGTTCAAAAACTTTGGGTGACAGCGGAAGCAGTCCACTGACCAGTAAATCCCTTCCTCTTGTAACCAAGCTCACGCAAACCACCCCACCAACTCCCTCAGTGTCAATTTCCTCCTTCCCCAGGAATGCCAATAGTCCTGCAGGCCATGTCACTGGCAAGTCTGACGAGTCCTCTCCTGCCTGGGATTCCTCCGATGCATCCTTGCGTGTAACGCCTACTGCTGCTGGCGCTGCTGTTGTTGCCGCTGGGAGTCGATGGTCATCCCAGAGGGGAAGTCGTAAGCCCACTTGTACTACTTCCAGTAAGCAATTGACTGTTCAACAGTCCTTTGCGAGGAAGATGAAATATCACAGCAGTCATCCTACTGCAAAGCGGATAACTGAGTCCTTGACAACTATGTTGGTGTTAGACGTGCGTCCGGTATCCGCCGTTAGTTCACAGGGAACTAGACAATTTATTGAGGCAGTGTGCCCCCGTTACCAAATACCATCTAGGTTCCACTTCTCTAGGTAGGCGATACCGAGAATGTACACGGACGTCAGAAAAAGACTCACCAGTCTCCTAAAAAATGCAGTTGTACCCAATGTCCACTTAACCACGGACATGTGGACAAGTGGAGCAGGGCAGGGTCAGGACTATATGACTGTGACAGCCCACTGGGTAGATGTATGGACTCCCGCCGCAAGAACAGCAGCGGCGGCACCAGTAGCAGCATCTCGCAAACGCCAACTCTTTCCTAGGCAGGCTACGCTTTGTATCACCGCTTTCCAGAATACGCACACAGCTGAAAACCTCTTACGGCAACTGAGGAAGATCATCGCGGAATGGCTTACCCCAATTGGACTCTCCTGTGGATTTGTGGCATCGGACAACGCCAGCAATATTGTGTGTGCATTAAATATGGGCAAATTCCAGCACGTCCCATGTTTTGCACATACCTTGAATTTGGTGGTGCAGAATTTTTTAAAAAACGACAGGGGCGTGCAAGAGATGCTGTCGGTGGCCAGAAAAATTGCGGGACACTTTCGGCGTACAGGCACCACGTACAGAAGACTGGAGCACCACCAAAAACTACTGAACCTGCCCTGCCATCATCTGAAGCAAGAAGTGGTAACGAGGTGGAATTCAACCCTCTATATGCTTCAGAGGTTGGAGGAGCAGCAAAAGGCCATTCAAGCCTATACAATTGAGCACGATATAGGAGATGGAATGCACCTGTCTCAAGTGCAGTGGAGAATGATTTCAACGTTGTGCAAGGTTCTGATGCCCTTTGAACTTGCCACACGTGAAGTCAGTTCAGACACTGCCAGCCTGAGTCAGGTCATTCCCCTCATCAGGCTTTTGCAGAAGAAGCTGGAGGCATTGAAGAAGGAGCTAAAAGGGAGCGATTCCGCTAGGCATGTGGGACTTGTGGATGCAGCCCTTAATTCGCTTAACAAGGATTCACGGGTGGTCAATCTGTTGAAATCAGAGCACTACATTTTGGCCACCGTGCTCGATCCTAGATTTAAAGCCTACCTTGGATCTCTCTTTCCGGCAGACACAGGTCTGCTGGGGTTGAAAGACCTGCTGGTGACAAAATTGTCAAGTCAAGCGGAACGCGACCTGTCAACATCTCCTCCTTCACATTCTCCCGCAACTGGGGGTGCGAGGAAAAGGCTCAGAATTCCGAGCCCACCCGCTGGCGGTGATGCAGGGCAGTCTGGAGCGACTGCTGATGCTGACATCTGGTCCGGACTGAAGGACCTGACAACGATTACGGACATGTCGTCTACTGTCACTGCATATGATTCTCTCAACATTGATAGAATGGTGGAGGATTATATGAGTGACCGCATCCAAGTAGGCACGTCACACAGTCCGTACTTATACTGGCAGGAAAAAGAGGCAATTTGGAGGCCCTTGCACAAACTGGCTTTATTCTACCTAAGTTGCCCTCCCACAAGTGTGTACTCCGAAAGAGTGTTTAGTGCCGCCGCTCACCTTGTCAGCAATCGGCGTACGAGGTTACATCCAGAAAATGTGGAGAAGATGATGTTCATTAAAATGAATTATAATCAATTCCTCCGCGGAGACATTGACCAGCAGCAATTGCCTCCACAAAGTACACAGGGAGCTGAGATGGTGGATTCCAGTGGGGACGAATTGATAATCTGTGAGGAGGGGGATGTACACGGTGATATATCGGAGGGTGAAGATGAGGTGGACATCTTGCCTCTGTAGAGCCAGTTTGTGCAAGGAGAGATTAATTGCTTCTTTTTTGGGGGGGGTCCAAACCAACCCGTCATATCAGTCACAGTCGTGTGGCAGACCCTGTCACTGAAATGATGGGTTGGTTAAAGTGTGCATGTCCTGTTTTGTTTATACAACATAAGGGTGGGTGGGAGGGCCCAAGGATAATTCCATCTTGCACCTCTTTTTTCTTTTCTTTTTCTTTGCATCATGTGCTGATTGGGGAGGGTTTTTTGGAAGGGACATCCTGCGTGACACTGCAGTGCCACTCCTAGATGGGCCCGGTGTTTGTGTCGGCCACTAGGGTCGCTAATCTTACTCACACAGCTACCTCATTGCGCCTCTTTTTTTCTTTGCGTCATGTGCTGTTTGGGGAGGGTTTTTTGGAAGGGACATCCTGCGTGACACTGCAGTGCCACTCCTAGATGTGCCCGGTGTTTGTGTCGGCCACTAGGGTCGCTAATCTTACTCACACAGCTACCTCATTGCGCCTCTTTTTTTCTTTGCGTCATGTGCTGTTTGGGGAGGGTTTTTTGGAAGGGACATCCTGCGTGACACTGCAGTGCCACTCCTAGATGGGCCCGGTGTTTGTGTCGGCCACTAGGGTCGCTAATCTTACTCACACAGTCAGCTACCTCATTGCGCCTCTTTTTTTCTTTGCGTCATGTGCTGTTTGGGGAGGGTTTTTTGGAAGGGCCATCCTGCGTGACACTGCAGTGCCACTCCTAGATGGGCCCGGTGTTTGTGTCGGCCACTAGGGTCGCTAATCTTACTCACACAGCTACCTCATTGCGCCTCTTTTTTTCTTTGCGTCATGTGCTGTTTGGGGAGGGTTTTTTGGAAGGGCCATCCTGCGTGACACTGCAGTGCCACTCCTAGATGGGCCCGGTGTTTGTGTCGGCCACTAGGGTCGCTAATCTTACTCACACAGCTACCTCATTGCGCCTCTTTTTTTCTTTGCGTCATGTGCTGTTTGGGGAGGGTTTTTTGGAAGGGACATCCTGCGTGACACTGCAGTGCCACTCCTAGATGGGCCCGGTGTTTGTGTCGGCCACTAGGGTCGCTTATCTTACTCACACAGCGACCTCGGTGCAAATTTTAGGACTAAAAATAATATTGTGAGGTGTGAGGTATTCAGAATAGACTGAAAATGAGTGTAAATTATGGTTTTTGAGGTTAATAATACTTTGGGATCAAAATGACCCCCAAATTCTATGATTTAAGCTGTTTTTTAGTGTTTTTGGAAAAAAACACCCGAATCCAAAACACACCCGAATCCGACAAAAATAATTCGGTGAGGTTTTGCCAAAACGCGTTCGAACCCAAAACACGGCCGCGGAACCGAACCCAAAACCAAAACACAAAACCCGAAAAATTTCAGGCGCTCATCTCTAATATATAGATGATGCAGCACACTGGCCTGAGCCTGAGCAGTGCACACAGATATGGTATGTATGTGACTGAGTCACTGTGTGCTGTGTATCGCTTTTTTCAGGCAGAGAACGGATTATAAATAAAAGTGGTGGTCACTGGTCACTATCAGCAAAACTCTGCACTGTACACTACTGAGTACTCCTAATGCTCCCCAAAATTAGTAAATCAAGTGTCTAAACGGAGAGGACGCCAGCCACGTCCTCTCCCTATCAATCTCAATGCACGTGTGAAAATGGCGGCGACGCGCGGCTCCTTATATAGAATCCGAGTCTCGCGATAGAATCCGAGCCTCGCGAGAATCCGACAGCGTCATGATGACGTTCGGGCGCGCTCGGGTTAACCGAGCAAGGCGGGAAGATCCGAGTCGCTCGGACTCGTGAAAAAAAACATGAAGTTCTGGCGGGTTCGGATTCAGAGAAACCGAACCCGCTCATCTCTAGTAAAAATGACGTTTAATAAGAGAGGTTGGACAGACTAGATAGAAAAACTTATTTTTGAGGCAGTGTGCGGCACATAAAAAGCCAGATATAATGGAAATGATTGTGGTGTTTGGTCACTGATATAGGGAAATGGTATCAGTAATTATAAAAGATAAACATGTTTGCCACCTGAGCAACTTCGGTGGCCTCTTTTGCTTGGTGACTCCCCCATTTCTCTGACGTCCTAGTGGATGCTGGGAACTCCGTAAGGACCATGGGGAATAGCGGCTCCGCAGGAGACTGGGCACAACTAAAAGAAAGCTTTTAGACTACCTGGTGTGCACTGGCTCCTCCCACTATGACCCTCCTCCAAGCCTCAGTTAGATTTCTGTGCCCGGCCGAGCTGGATGCACACTAGGGGCTCTCCTGAGCTCCTAGAAAGAAAGTTTATTATACGTTTTTTATTTTACAGTGAGACCTGCTGGCAACAGGCTCACTGCATCGAGGGACTAAGGGGAGAAGAAGCGAACCTACCTGCTTGCAGCTAGCTTGGGCTTCTTAGGCTACTGGACACCATTAGCTCCAGAGGGATCGACCGCATGGAACTGGCCTTGGTGTTCGTTCCCGGAGTCCCGCCGCCGTCCCCCTTACAGAGCCAGAAGCAAGAAGAGGTCCGGAAAATCGGCGGCAGAAGACATCAGTCTTCACCAAGGTAGCGCACAGCACTGCAGCTGTGCGCCATTGCTCCTCATACACACCTCACACTCCGGTCACTGAGGGTGCAGGGCGCTGGGGGGGGGGGGCGCCCTGAGCAGCAATAAAAACACCTTGGCTGGCAAATATATCACAATATATAGCCCCAGAGGCTATATATGTGATAAATACCCCTGCCAGAATCCATAAAAAAGCGGGAGAAAAGTCTGCGAAAAAGGGGCGGAGCTATCTCCCTCAGCACACTGGCGCCATTTTCTCTTCACAGTGCAGCTGGAAGACAGCTCCCCAGGCTCTCCCCTGTAGTTTGCAGGCTCAAAGGGTTAAAAAGAGAGGGGGGGGCACTAAATTTAGGCACAATATTGTATATACAAGCAGCTATTGGGAAAAATTCACTCAATATAGTGTTAATCCCTAAATTATATAGCGCTCTGGTGTGTGCTGGCATACTCTCTCTCTGTCTCCCCAAAGGGCTGTGTGGGGTCCTGTCCTCAGTCAGAGCATTCCCTGTGTGTGTGCGGTGTGTCGGTACGGCTGTGTCGACATGTTTGATGAGGAGGCTTATGTGGTGGCAGAGCAGATGCCGATAAATGTGATGTCGCCCCCTGTGGGGCCGACACCAGAGTGGATGGATAGGTGGAAGGTATAAACCGACAGTGTCAACTCCTTACATAAAAGGCTGGATGACGTAACAGCTGTGGGACAGCCGGCTTCTCAGCCGCGCCTGCCCAGGCGTCTCAAAGGCCATCAGGGGCTCAAAAACGCCCGCTCCCTCAGATGGCAGACACAGATGTCGACACGGAGTCTGACTCCAGTGTCGACGAGGTTGAGACATATACACAATCCACTAGGAACATCCGTTACATGATCCCGGCAATAAAAAATGTGTTACACATTTCTGACATTAACCCAAGTACCACTAAAAAAGGGTTTTATGTGTGGGGAGAAAAAGCAGGCAGTGTTTTGTTCCCCCATCAAATAAGTGAATGAAGTGTGAAAAAGCGTGGGTTCCTAAAAATTTCTAAAAAGTTACTGATGGCGTACCCTTTCCCGCCAGAGGATAAGTTACGCTGGGAGATATCCCCTAGGGTGGATAAGGCGCTCACACGTTTGTCAAAAAAGGTGGCACTGCCGTCTTAGGATACGGCCACTTTGAAGGTACCTGCTGATAAAAAGCAGGAGGCTATCCTGAAGTCTGTATTTACACACTCAGGTACTAGACTGAGACCTGCAGATAGTGCTGCTGCAGCGTGGTCTGTGACCCTGTCAAACAGGGATACTATTTTGCGAACATAAGAGCATATTAAAGACGTTGTCTTATATATGAGGGATGCACAGAGGGATATTTTGCCGGCTGGCATCCAGAATTAATGCAATGTCCATTCTGTCAGGAGGGGATTAGAGACCCGACACTGGACAGGTGATGCTGACTTTAAAAGGCACATAGAGCCTTATAAGGGTGAGGAATAGTTTGGGGATGGTCTCTGGGACCTCGTATCCACAGCAACAGCTGGGAAGAAAATTTTTTACCTTAGGTTTCCTCACAGCCTAAGAAAGCACCGTATTATCAGGTACAGTCCTTTCGGCTTCAGAAAAGCAAGCGGGTCAAAGGCGCTTCCTTTCTACACAGGGAAGAGGGAAAAAGCTGCACCAGTCAGCCAGTTCCCAGAATCAAAATTCTTCCCCCGCTTCCTCTGAGTCCACCGCATGACGCTGGGGCTCCACAGGCGTAGCCAGTTACGGTGGGGGGCCGCCTCAAAAATTTCAGCAATCAGTGGGCTCGCTCACAGGTGGATCCCTGGATCCTTCAAGTAGTATCTCAGGGGTACAAGCTGGAATTCGAGGTGTCTCCCCCCCGCCGTTTCCTCAAATCTGCCTTGCCGACAACTGCCTCAGGCAGGGAGGCTGTGCTAGAGGCAATTCACAAGCTGTATTCCCAGCAGGTGATAGTCAAGGTGCCCCTACTTCAACAAGAACGGGGTTACTATTCCACACTGTTTGTGGTACCGAAACCGGACGGTTCGGTGAGACCCATGTTAAATTTGAAATCCTTGAACACATACATAAAAAAAAATTCAAGTTCAAGATGGAATCGCTCAGGGCGGTTATTGCAAGCCTGGAGGAGGGGGATTACATGGTATCCCTGGACATCAAGGATGCTTACCTACATGTCCCCATTTACCATCCTCACCAGGAGTACCTCAGATTTGTGGTACAGGATTGCCATTACCAATTCCAAACACTGCCGTTTGGACTGTCCACGGCACCGAGGGTCTTTACCAAGGTAATGGCAGAAATGATGATACTTCTTCGAAAAAAGGGAGTTTTAATTATCCCGTACTTGGACGATCTTCTTATAAAGGCGAGGTCCAAGGAGCAGTTTTTGGTCGGAGTAGCACTATCTCGGAAGTGCTACAACAGCATGGATGGATTCTATACATTCCAAAGTCACAGCTGGTTCCTACCACACGCCTACTGTTCCTGGGGATGGTTCTGGACACAGAACAGAAAAAAGTATTTCTCCCGCAGGAGAAAGCCAAGGAGCTGTCATCTCTAGTCAGAGACCTCCTGAAACCAATACAGGTATCGGTGCATCACTGCACACGAGTCCTGGGAAAAATTATAGCTTCTAACGAAGCAGAATTCCATTCGGCAGGTTCCATGCAAGAACCTTTCAGTGGGACCTCTATGACAAGTGGTCGGGATCGCATCTTCAGATGCATCGGCTGATAACCCTGTCTCCAAGGACCAGGGTATCTCTACTGTGGTGGCTGCAGAGTGCTCATCTTCAAGAGGGCAGCAGATTCGGCATACAGGACTGGGTCCTGGTAACCACGGATGCCAGCCTTCGAGGCTGGGGGGCAGTCACACAGGGAAGAAATTTCCAAGGACTTTGGTCAAGTCAGGAGTCGTCCCTACACATAAATATTCTGGAACTGAGGGCCATTTACAATGCCCTAAGTCTGGCAAGGCCTCTGCTTCAAAACCAGCCGGTACTGATCCAATCAGACAACATCACGGCAGTCGCCCATGTAAACCGACAGGGCGGCACAAGAAGCAGGATGGCGATGGCAGAAGCCACAAGGATTCTCCGATGGGCGGAAAATCACGTCTTAGCACTGTCAGCAGTGTTCATTCCGGGAGTGGTCAACTGGGAAGCAGACTTCCTCAGCAGACAAGACCTACACCCGGGAGAGTGGAGACTTCATCCAGAAGTCTTCCAACTGTTGGGAAAGGCCACAGGTGGACATGATGGCGTCCCGCCTAAACAAAAAACTAGATATTGCGCCAGGTCAAGGGACCCTCAGGCGATAGCTGTGGACGCTCTAGTGACACCGTGGGTGTACCAGTCAGTTTATGTATTCCCTCCTCTGCCTCTCATACCAAAGGTACCTAGAATAATAAGAAAACGAGGAGTAAGAACGATACTTGTGGTTCCGGATGGGCCAAGAAGAGCTTGGTACCCAGAACTTCAAGAAATGATATCAGAGGACCCATGGCCTCTACCGCTCAGACAGGATCTGTTACAGCAGGGGCCCTGTCTGTTCCAAGACTTACCGCGGCTGCGTTTGACGGCATGGCGGTTGAATTCCGGATCCTAAAGGAAAAGGGCATTCCGGAGGAAGTCATTCCTACGCTGATAAAAGCCAGGAAAGAAGTAACCGCAAACCATTATCACCGTATTTGGCGAAAATATGTTGCGTGGTGTGATGCCAAGAAGGCCCCAACAGAGGAATTTCAGCTGGGTCGTTTTCTGCACTTCCTACAGTCAGGAGTGACTATGGGCCTAAACTTGGGTTCCATTAAGGTCCAGATTTGGGCTCTGTCGATTTTCTTCCAGAAAGAACTGGCTTCACTGCCTGGAGTTCAGACATTTGTAAAGGGAGTGCTACATATTCAGCCCCCTTTTGTGCCTCCTGTGGCACCTTGGGATCTCAACGTGGTGTTGAGTTTCCTAAAATCACATTGGTTTGAGCCACTTAAAACTGTGGATTTGAAATATCTCACGTGGAAAGTGGTCATGTTATTGGCCTTGGCTTCGGCCAGGCGTGTGTCAGAATTGGCGGCTTTGTCATGTAAAAGCCCTTATCTGATTTTCCATATGGATAGGGCAGAATTGAGGACTCATCCCCAGTTTCTCCCTAAGGTGGTATCAGCTTTTCACTTGAACCAACCTATTGTAGTGCCTGCGGCTACTAGGGACTTGGAAGTTTCCAAGTTACTGGACGTAGTCAGGGCCTTAAAAATTTATATTTCCAGGAGGGCTGGAGTCAGGAAAATTGACTCGCTTTTTATCCTGTAGGCACCCAACAAAATAGGTGCTCCTGCTTCTAAGCAGACTATTGCTCGCTGAATTTGTAGCACAATTCAGCTGGAGCATTCTGCGGCTGGATTGCCACATCCTAAATCAGTAAAAGCCCATCCCACAAGGAAAGTGGGCTCATCTTGGGCGGCTGCCCGAGGGGTCTCGGCTTTACAACTTTGCCGAGCTGTAACTTGGTCAGGGGCAAACACGTTTGCAAAATTCTACAAATTTGATACCCTGGCTGAGGAGGACCTTGAGTTCTCTCATTCGGTGCTGCAGAGTCATCCGCACTCTCCCGCCCGTTTGGGAGCTTTGGTATAATCCCCATGGTCCTTACGGAGTTCCCAGCATCCACTAGGAACGTCAGAGAAAATAAGATTTTACTCACCGGTAAATCTATTTCTCGTAGTCCGTAGTGGATGCTGGGCGCCCATCCCAAGTGCGGATTGTCTGCAATACTTGTATGTAGTTATTGCCTAACTAAGGGTTATTGTTGAGCCATCTGTTGAGAGGCTCAGTTATACTTCATACTGTTAACTGGGTATAGTATCACAAGTTATACGGTGTGATTGGTGTGGCTGGTATGAGTCTTACCCGGGATTCAAAATCCTTCCTTATTGTGTCAGCTCTTCCGGGCACAGTATCCTAACTGAGGCTTGGAGGAGGGTCATAGTCTGAGGAGCCAGTGCACACCAGGTAGTCTAAAAGCTTTCTTTTAGTTGTGCCCAGTCTCCTGCGGAACCGCTATTCCCCATGGTCCTTACGGAGTTCCCAGCATCCACTACGGACTACGAGAAATAGATTTACCGGTGAGTAAAATCTTATTTTTTGCCCCTTCTGTCAAGTTGGATGTAATTGTCAACATATTAGAAATAATTAGTAGCTTAGTATCTCTTGTAACACACCCATGAGGTGGCTGCCCAGTGTCGTTTTTGTTTTTGAGGTGTCACCAGTAACCCTGATCCCCAGGTTTTCTTTCTGTTAAGTTTTAGAATTACTTTTCCATTGCGAGATGGGTTTAAAATTTTCCTTCTGTTATCAATGTTGCTATACCAAGGCTATTGGGTATACAACATTTTTTGTATTCCCACCTCCATTTCTGTCAGTAAATTCAGGTAATTTAAGTATAGTTATTGCTATCAGTTATTACAGTTTCTTGTGTCAAAGTTCTGCCAAGCCGACACCAACAGGAGGCCCGACCGAGACCTTAACTACTTAGTATGTCTTCTGGGATCCAGTATTGCCATGCTGTGAAGTTTTCTTCCAAATTCATCCAGTGGCAGACCCAGAACAGGCTCCCCAGGTGAAAGTTTTGGCGAGTGTACACCAACGGGAGGTCCAACTGGGACCCCAACCCCATATGTCTTCTGGGATCCAATGTTATCACTCTGTGAACTTTTCACCCAAATCCATCCAGTAGCAGGACCAGAACAGGCTCCCTGGATCAAAGTTCTGGCCAGTGTACACCAACGGGAGGTCCAACTGGGACCCCATCCCCCTAGTAAGTCTTCTGGGATGCAATGTTACCAGTCTGTGAAGTTTTCCGAATCCATCTAGTGGCAGGCCCAGAACAGGCTCCCTGGGTCAAAGTTCTGGCCAGTGTACACTAACGGGAGGTCCAACTGGGACCCCAACCCCCAAGTAAAGGCCTGGCTAATCTGTGGCTCTCCAGCTGTTGTGAAACTACACTTCCCAGCATGCTCTGCCACAGATTTAGCATTCCCAAATAACAAAACTGTGGCGCAGGATGCTGGGACTTCACAACAGCTGGAGAGCCACAGGTTGGCTAGACCTGCCCTAGTATGTCTACTGGGGTCCAATGTTACCACTTTGTGAACTTTTCATCCAAATCCATCCAGTGGAAGGCCAGAACAGGCTCCCTGTGTCAACGTTTTGCCCAGCATACACCAACACCAATAGGAGGCCCAACTAGTACTTGAGGGGATTCCTTCCTAATGCAGGACATTCCATTCTCCCTACCCCCCCCAGTTTACACAAAGTATGTAAAGGAAGAAGCCTACTCTCTGACAGTACTGAGCTTTCTGATTGGGCTCAGTTGTGTCACATGATTGTGGGAGATGCATGATATCAATGTGTAGCTTTACTGAGAGGGAGAGACAGAGATAGCTACTGATGAGTCTTTCTTTTCATGCCCAGGCAATTGGCTGGACCAGTTTCTTAGCAGTATATTTTAGGAACTTGGTAGACACCTATATGAGCTGGGCCAGGGCCCCCTAAGCTTCTGGGCCCCAGAGCAGTGGCATCCCTTGCATCCACTATAGTTACACCCATGGGCAGAGGGGCATGTTCTCCTGTGGTCAATGTGGCTAAGGGCTTTGAAATCATAGTCCGGTACACACTCCCAGCCTTTAAGTACTTGTCCCATCATGTTAAGGGCTATTGCATAGTGAAGGGGGCAATGGCAGTAAAGACAACATAACTCTTTCCCCGGAGTACAAAATCGAAGAAAAAAGAAGACTTCAAGGGCCGCAGCATAGGCACTTAAAAGTGCTAGATGTAATTTCTGACATATCATGCTGCGGCTCCCTCACCTCCCAGCGGTGCTGTACACTCCCGCGCCCTGGTTGCCGGGTAACTACAGCGGAGGGCTCCGGTTCTTCGATTAGGGCACACACAGTGACGCTGCTCTCTGCGATCGTGTGGCCGCATTCAGGAGGAGGCAAGAGGGTCCCCCAGGAGGGACCTGCTGCAAATCGCGATCTGGTGCAGTTTCTAGGAGACGGACCGAGCGCGCTGGCGTGGACACTGTGGCCATGCAGGGACCCCACTACACCATCAGGGCAAGGGCACAGGTCGGATTCTGTACATAATCCATTTTCTAAGGCCCGCAGCACCCGGTGGTGAAGTCCAGCAAGGGGCTAAGGCCCTGACCTGTAGCCCCTCCCCCAGCCCCGGGGCACCATTTACTGCTAATGTTCCCGCCCTGGAGCTGCATCTCTCTGTCTCCCTCACTCCATGTCTGCGTTTGGGCACCATTACACACACAGCTGCACTGATCTGGGACTGCTGGGCAAAGTCTCCTCTGTAAAACCGCCTGCCTGTCAGCGCTGTGCATTAACAGTACACTTAAGTATTCTACATGTCTTTAGACAGTGTTAGTTAAGAACAAGTGCATACTGTCAGGGATATTTAGTACAAGTACCCTGTGATATACATCCAGTCTTTACTGTGCATTGTTATATCTATATACCTAATTAGCTTTACTTAAGTAGTGCAGTTGCTTAGTATTGCTAGTCCAGAGCAGTTTTATTGTTGTTTGTGATAATTTCTGCATTAGCTGCTGTGTGATTTCCATTCTGTGTATCTCACATATATTGCTATCCCTATATTCTGTACCCTGAGGGGAACAAAGTGCGTCAGGGTTTTCATATTATATACGGTCTCACAGAATATACTATATTGGTATTTTTCTCTGTGTTTTACAGTCACCATTTGCCTCTTAAATCCTCCGTGTGTGCTCTGCCTGTAGTCACACTACCCAGGGGGATTTTTGTCAGGTACCTTGTCTGCTTTTATTGTACTTCACCCTACGGTAAAGCTTTCGTATAATGTCAGCTCAGCAGGGTGGAGATTCTGTGGCTGACCTTGCATCCTGCAATGCTCATGCCATGGATGTGTCTGAGGAAAATATTGCAGCTGAGGGTACAGGTACTGGGGGTTTTGTACCCTTCAGTCAGTTTTCTGCAACGGGGGCAACTAATGACCCACCGAGGGGTACATTTTCTAATTTACTGACTACGCTGGTAACTAGACTTGCGCCCCCTATGGGACCTCCTGTGCCATTACAGACACATATTGTCCCTGCTGTTAATCCGCCATGGACAGATACTCTGTCCTCTCAGTTACAGCAATTAAATCAGTCTTTGGCCAAGCAAAATCCTAACCCTCGCCCGCCTAAGACCAAGGTGTCATCTAAGCGGGCCATTACATCCTCACAATCCACGCATGTTACAGATACTTCATCTGATGACGATGGCGCATATACTGACCCCTCAGACACTGATGCAGATGCTTCTGATGGGGAATCCCTGTCTGAAGTGGATGTTCCTGACCTCTTAGAGGCTATCAGGCTGATTCTTCAAATTGACGATGACAAAGAACCCCCGGCTACCTCTAAGAAACCAGATAAGTTCAAGCGTCAGAATGTTACTAAGTTAGTCTTACCACATTCTAAACATTTAGTTGACATACGTCAGGAATCCTGGGAATATCCAGGAAAGAAATTCTCCCTGTCCAAAAAGATGCTAGCTCGTTATCCCCTTGCTGCAGAGTTAAGTACAATTGGGAAACACCGCCGCCGGTGGATTCACAAGTCGCACGTCTGGTGGTGTCATCTGCTCTGCCTGTCACTACCGTCACCTCTCTGAAGGAACCGACGGATAAACATGTAGAGGGTTGCTTGAAGTCCATTTACACTCTGGCTGGAGTTGTGCATAGGTCTATTATTGCGGCCTCTTGGGCTGCTAAAGCTATAGAGGCCTGGGTTCAGGAAGTTGAAGCGGAATTACCGTCTAATTTTCCTGATAATGCTAAACAGTATCTTTCTTATATTGTTACATCATCTCATTATATTCAGGAGGTGGCATCTGATGCAGGTATCCTAGCGGCCAAAGCATCTACCATGTCTATTCTGGCTCACCGGATCCTCTGGTTGCGTTCCTGGTCTGTAGATCTGGACTCGAAAAAGACCTCTAAGGTTATCCCTTTTAAGGGAAACATTCTTTTTAGGGAAGATCTGAACAAGATTGTCGCTGACTTAGCGTCTGCTAAGACTGCATGTCTACCTAGTACTACTCCTTCGGCTCCGAAGGCTAAAAGTATTTCCTTTCATTCCTTTTGACCTCCAGGTAAAGCAAAGGGTCAGGTATACCCGAAACAGGCTCGCACATCCAAATCCACTAAGCCCAAACCTAAACGTGCCTGGGCTGTCCGCCTGCTGCCAAAACAGACAAGCCTGCTGCATGACGGAGGCGGGCCACCCCCTGGGCGATCCCAGGGTGGGAGGCCGACTTCTACGGTTTGCTCAGGTATGGGTCACAGACCACTTTGGACGCCTGGGTAAGGGAAGTCATCACTCACGGATACGCCATCTCTTTCAAGACACATCCCCCTCGCCAGTTTTACTCAACAAACGTCCCTTCGGATATGGTAAAAGCAAAAACTCTCCATCTGGTGGTACAATCCCTCCTGGACACGGTAGTGGTAGTGCCGGTTCCTCTGGCTCAGAGAGGCAGGGGGTACTATTCAACGCTGTTCCTAGTTCCGAAACCGAATGGATCTTCCCAGCCCTTTCTCAACCTCAAGTCTTTGAACAAATTTATGGAAGTCTCCAAATTCCATATGGAAACTCTTTGCTCTATTGTTCTGGCCTTGGAGCCCAAGGACTATATGGTATCCCTGGACATACAGGATGCTTACCTGCATATGGTATTGAAGGGAAGGTATGCCTTTTTGCAGATGATACAAAGATATGCAACAGGATAGACACACCGGGAGGGGTAAAACAAATGATTGATGACCTAGGTAGGCTTGAGAAATGGTCAAGAACGTGGCAACTACAGTTTAATGCTAAAAAATGCAAAATCATGCACTTGGGTCTCAAAAACCCAAAGGCTAAATATAGTATCAAGGGTACTATAATGGAAACTACTGAGGAGGAAAGGGATTTAGGAGTCACTATTTCAAGTGACTTGAAGGCAGGAAAGCAATGCAACAAAGCAATGAGAAAGGCAAGTCAGATGCTTGGTTGCATAGGGAGAGGAATCAGTAGCAGGAAAAAAGAAGTGATAATGCCACTGTATAGGTCATTGGTACGGCCCCATCTAGAATACTGTGTCAAGTTCTGGAGACCATATCTCCAGAAGGATATAAATACATTAGAGAGTGTACAAAGAAGGGCAACTAAAATGGTGCATGGCCAACATCACAAAACTTACCCGGAAAGGCAAAAGATCTTAACATGTATAGTTTGGAGGAGAGAAGGGAAAGGGGGGAAATGAGAGAAACTTTCTAATATATCAAGGGTCTTAACTAAGTTCAGGAGGGAAACATTCTTCAAAGGAAGAGAAGTATTAGAACGCGAGGACATACACTGAGATTGGAGGGGGTGAGGTTCAGGGGAAATTTAAGGAAAAATTACTTCACAGAAAGGGTAGTGGATAAGTAGAATAGCCTCCCATCAGAGGTGGTAGAGGCTAAGACTGTAGAGCAATTTAAACATGCTTGGGATAGGCATATGAATATCCTTACAAATAATTAAGGTTCAAAAAGGGTTGAGATTGCCTAAAGGATAAAAAAAAGGGGGCAGACTAGATGGGCCAACTGGTTCTTATCTGCCGTCAAATTCTATGTTTCTATACCTATTGCAGTGTCGCATCAACAATACCTGCGGTTTGCTATTGGCAACCTACCTTTTCAATTCCAGGCCTTGCCTTTTGGTCTGACCTCGGCTCCTCGAGTTTTCACCAAGGTCATGGCGGTCATGACGGCCCTACTCCGCCGTCAAGGTATCAGGATCCTGCTGTATCTTGACGACTTGTTGATCCTCGCGAACTCTCCAGAGGTTCTTCTTCATCATCTGGAACTGCAGGTCCAATTCCTTCAAGCCCACGTGTGGCTCACAACTGGAAGAAGTCTTCCCTGGTTCCTGCACAGAGCATGGTGCACCTGGGAGCACTATTGGACACCCACAAACAGTGGTTGTTTTTGTCTCCCGAGAAGGTCTTGAAGCTTCAGGACAAGATAAGATGCTTCCACTCTCGCCCAAGTGTGTCAATACACTCGGCGATGCAAGTACTAGGCCTCATGGTGTCGGTTTCAACATAGTAGAGTACGCTCAATTTCATTCCCGCCCTCTGCAGAGGTTAATTCTCTCTGAGTAGGATGGCCTGCCTCACCATATCAGGTTTCACATGATATCCTTGACTCCGGAGGTCCGTCTGTCACTGACCTGGTGGCTGCAGGACCAACAACTGAGCAGGGGTCGTCCATTCTGGATCTCCAACTGGGTACTTCTGACGATGGATGCCAGTCTGCAGGGTTGGGGCGCGGTGTTGCAGAAACACTCTTCAGGGTCGGTGGACCAGGGAGGAATCTCTCCTCCTGATAAACATTCTGGAATTGCGGGCAGTGTTCAGTGCGTTGACACTAGCCCTGCCTCTAGTACAGAACAGGCCTGTTCAAGTACAGTCAGACAACGCCACCATGGTGGCGTATATAAATTATCAAGGCAGCACCCAAAGCCGCGAAGCACTGATGGAAGTGTCAAATATTCTTCGTTGGGCGGAACGCCATCTGCCAGCCATATCGGCAGTGTTCATTCCGGGGGTCCTAAACTGGGAAGCGGGAAGAGTGGAGCCTGCATCTGGAGGTCTTTCAACTCCTAGTGGACAAGTGGGGACTACCAGATGTAGATCTGATGGCGTCTCGACACAATCACAATGTTCCGGTCTTCGGAGCAAGGACAAGGGATCCTCAAGCAGCATTTGTGGACGCACTGGCAATTCCATGAAACTTTCGGCTGCCGTATGTGTTCCCTCCGGTGTCACTTCTGCCCAGGGTGATAAGTAAGTTCAAGCAAGAAGGAGGAATACTACTTCTACTCGCTCCGGCGTGGCCCAGACCGCATTGGTTCTCAGACCTGCAGGGTCTCTCGATAGAGCGTCCTCTTCTGCTTCCACAGCCCCCAGACCTCCTCGTTCAGGGCCCTCGTGTTACCAGGATTTGGCCCGGCTGGCATTGACGGCGTGGTTCTTGAAGCTTCCGTACTGAGGGCCAAAGGTTTTTCGGAGGCGGTCATTCAAACTATGTTGAAGGCCCATAAACCGGCTTCTGCTCGGATTTATCATAGGGTCTGGAATTCTTATTTTGGTGTGCAACTAACAATTATGATGCATACAAGTTTAGTACTGCCAAACTCTTGGCTTTTCTGCAACAGGGCCTGGACTTAGGCCTTCACCTGGCCTCCCTCAAGGTTCATATTTCTGCCTTGTCGATATGGTTTCAGAGAAAAATTGCGACTCTGCCTGATGTTCATACATTCACTCAGGGTGTTTTACGTATTTAACCTCCCTATGTCCCGCCTGTGGCTCCTTGGGATTTGTCAGTTGTTCTGGAGGCCTTACAAGAGTCTCCGTTTGAACCTCTTGTGTTTGTGGACCTTAAATGGCTTACTCTTAAGGTGTTGTTTCTGCTGGCTATTGCCTCTGCTAGACGTATTTCAGACTTGGGTGCCTTGCCCTGTCAGTTACCCTTTCTGATTTTTCATTGTGACCATGCGGTTCTTCGAACTTGCCCTGGATATCTACCTAAGGTGGTGTCATCTTTCCACCTTAACCAAGAGATTGTGGTTCCGGCCTTTACATCTCGGGGTTAATCCTCCAAAGAACGGTCTTTGGATGTGGTACGGGCTCTCCGTATTTATGTGAAGAGGACAGCTTCTCATAGAAGATCTGATTCCCTCTTTGTCCTTTTTGGTTTTCATAAACGTGGCTGGCCTGCTAACAAGCAGACCTTGGCCAGATGGATTAGAATGGTGATTGCACATGCTTATGTACAGGCTGGCCTTCCAGCTCCTGCTACCATCAAAGCCCATTCTACTCAATCTGTTGGACCTCCTTGGGCGGCCCGCCGTAGTGCGACCCTTGAACAATTGTACAAGGCGGCTACGTGGTCCTCAGTGAACACGTTCATAAGGTTCTATACCTTCGATACTTCCGCCTCCCAGGATGCCTCCTTTGGATGCCAGGTTCTTGTGCCCGCTACTGTGCATCCCCTCCCATGAGGAACTGCTTTAGGACATCCCCGATGTTATACCTGTGGAACCCCAGTGTACCCCTCTGCAGAAAAGGAGATTTATGGTAATAACTTACCTTTGTTAAATCTCTTTCTGCGAGGTACACTGGGTTCCACAGGGCGCCAAACCTGACGCACTTTGCTTCTTTGGATTTGTATGGCATTAGCCGCTGATACCTTCTCTTGTCGTGAGAATGTAGTGTATGTGGCTACAAACGGTTGTCATCTCTTTTACCTGCTACTGCATTGGGCTGGTTAACAAAACGGAGCTCCTGTGCATAGAGGCGGGGTTATAGAGGAGGCGGCGCTAAGCATCCTGGGGACAGTCAAAGCTTTTAGCCTGTTGGTGCTTCGGATCAAGATCCAACTCTACACCCCGATGTTATTCCTGTGGAACCCAGTGTACCTCGCAGAAAGAGATTTAACAAAGGTAAGTTCTTACCATAAATCTCCTATTTAACTGGAAGGGTTAAATCATGGGGCTTTTTTTAATACTAAGTGGGTGTAGGGGTACTATTAGAATTAAAGACCACTGGGGGGTCTATTGTCGATGGAGGAGGGGTGGGACGTTATTTTATAATGGGGGCCTATAGACACGGGGAGAAGGGAGGTGCAAAACACCCTGTAAAGATATATATATATATATATATATATATATATATATATACATACATACATACACACACTGCTCAAAAAAATAAAGGGAACACTAAAATAACACATCCTAGATCTGAATGAATGAAATATTCTTATTAAATACTTTGTTCTTTACATAGTTGAATGCGCTGACAACAAAATCACACAATAATTATCAATGGAAATCAAATTTATTAACCCATAGAGGTCTAGATTTGGAGTCACACTCAAGTGGAAAAACACACTACAGGCTGATCCAACTTTGATGTAATGTCCTTAAAACAAGTCAAAATGAGGCTCAGTAGTGTGTGTGGCCTCCACGTGCCTGTATGACCTCCCTACAATGCCTGGGCATGCTCCTGATGAGGTGGCGGATGGTCTCCTGAGGGATCTCCTCCCAGACTAGGACTAAAGCATCCGCCAACTCCTGGACAGTCTGTGGTGCAACGTGTCATTGGTGGATGGAGCGAGACATGATTTCCCAGATGTGCTCAATTGGATTCAGGTCTGGGGAATGGGTGGGCCAGTCCATAGCATCAATGCCTTTGTCTTGCAGGAACTGCTGACACACTCCAGCCACATGAGGTCTAGCATTGTCTTGCAGTAGGAGGAACCCAGGGCCAACCGCACCAGCATATGGTCTCACAAGGGGTCTGAGGATCTCGTCTCAGTACCTAATGGCAGTCAGGCTACCTCTGGCGAGCACATGGAGGGCTGTACGGCCACCCAAAGAAATGCCACCCCACACCATTACTGACCCACTGCCAAACCAGTCATGCTGGAGGATGTTGCAGGCAGCATAACATTCTCCTTGGCGTCTCCAGACTCTGTCACGTCTGTCACATGTGCTCAGTGAGAACCTGCTTTCATCTGTGAAGAGCACAGGGCGCCAGTGGCGAATTTGCCAATCTTGGTGTTCTCTGGCAAATGCCAAACGTCCTGCACGGTGTTGGGCTGTAAGCACCACCCCCACCTGTGGACGTCAGCCCCTCATACCACCCTCATGGAGTCTGTTTCTGATCGTTTGAGTAGACACATGCACATTTGTGGCTTGCTGGAGGTCATTTTGCAGGGCTCTGGCAGTGCTCCTCCTGTTCCTCCTTGCACAAAGGCGGAGGTAGCGGTCCTGCTGCTGGGTTGTTGCCCTCCTACGGCCTCCTCCACGTTTCCTGATGTACTGGCCTGTCTCCTGGTAGCGCCTCCATGCTCTGGACACTACGCTGACAGACACAGCAAACCTTCTTGCCACAGATCGCATTGATGTGCCATCCTGCATGAGCTGCACTACCTGAGCCACTTGTGTGGGTTGTAGACTCTGTCTCATGCTACCACTAGAGTGAAAGCACCGCCAGCTTTCAAAAGTGACCAAAACATCAGCCAGAAAGCATAGGAGCTGAGAAGTGGTCTGTGGTCACCACCTGCAGAACAACTCCTTTATTGGGGCTGTCTTGCTAATTAAGTGGACAGTTTGATTTCACAGAAGTGTGATTGACTTGGAGTTACATTGTGTTGTTTAAGTGTTCCCTTTATTTTTTTGAGCAGTGTATATATATAATTTTTTTTCAATTAAATATATTTATATTTTGTTTAAAATTCCTTTTAAACTTTATTAAGTCATTAAAAAAAAAAATTCTGAACAGTTTTGTAGGGAAACAATTGTCAGTTAAGTGGTTAAGAGGGAAGTACAGGATTATAGCATTTTGTACCTGTTGAAGGGTCTGACAAGACATTATATGAGTGACATTATGCTACTCTTTCAGTGGTGTAGGGCATTGCTAAACCCTGGTGCATTGGCCATTTTGCAATTTATAAATAACCTCCTCAGTATGCATGTAAGTCAAAAATAGTCAGGGACCAGTCAGCTGATAAACATATAAATAGCATCCACAGAAGATAAGGCACCAGGTGGACTGTAAGCTCCGTTTTATAAGTATGAAATTGCTCATTCCTGTGACTGACCTGATTCTCCAGTGGTCATAGATTATTCTGTGAATTTTAGGCATGTAAATGAATTCAGGAATTGTTGATACTTATCTGAACTATAAAATTGCTTTACTTAACTAGCCTCTCTCTATATGGGCAGGATTTACTAAAGGGAAAATGCGGTTAAACCCCCGTTTTACCGCATTTTCATATGTACTAACTCCCGACTGCTGCGTTTTCGCCCCATAGGGTATCGCCATCTTTTTATGGCAATACCCTATAGAAGCCTATGGGGGCCACACACACTACTGAGCCTCATTTTGACTTGTTTTAAGGACATTACATCAAAGTTGGATCAGCCTGTAGTGTGTTTTTCCACTTTAATTTTGAGTGTGACTCCAAATCTAGACCTCCATGGGTTAATAAATTTGATTTCCATTTTTGTGTGATTTTGTTGTCAGCACATTCAACTATGTAAAGAACAAAGTATTTAATAAGAATATTTCATTCATTCAGATCTAGGATGTGTTATTTTAGTGTTCCCTTTATTTTTATGAGCAGTGTAGATTTTAAGCTCCATTGGGGCAGGGACTGATGTGAATGGCCAAATATTCTCTGTAAAGTGCTGCAGAATATGTGTGCGCTATATAAATAACTGGTAATAAATATTCATACATTTTACAATATGTATTGTTTATCCGATCACCTATCACATGCTTGGTTTTATAGAAACTTAGCAAAAGCTCATGTCTATTGTGCCAATTCATTGAGGGTGGTTACTAGGTATCTAGGTGATATTAACCATGAACAGACTGCTCAGTGATACAGTCAGATGAATATGCTTTAACCCTTAGTCAGGCGCAGCTGGCCTGACAGGCGCCGCAAAGCTGTTCTCGCTCCCCTCTCCGCCCCAAGGGGGCGCAGGGGTCTGTACCTCCTAGTACCTTCCTATCTCTAGGTGCTGTTTGAAACCCCCCATGTCAGTTTTCCCGCCGCCTACATGGAGTGCAGTAGTGACCCTCCTGGCCTCTCAGGCACACTGTGCCCAAACTCCTCCGACTTTTGAAGGTTCGTTTTTTATTTTACTTTCATCTATTAATTGTTTATTTTGCTCAATTTATGAATGAAAATTACAAAGGTTGTGGATATTTTTTGCGGACATATGTAGGTTTTTCCAGGGTGGCCTCTCAGGCACACTGCGCCCAAACTTATACTCATGTTCGTGTTTTCTCTTTTTTGCTTCAGATTTTCTGCTGAAATAGCCCTTAAAACCTACGATTTCTCTCTTTGTACGTCATAATGAAGGTCACTGATCACTTTAAGAGAGTTAAAATTGAGTTAATTAGGTGCTAATGACATTTTTCTAACAGGTGCCTGTCAGACGCACTGCAGTCCCAGAGGTGCGCCTGACGGAGGGTTGAATTTGGTGAGTAGTTCCTAAGTGGCATATTAATTATTAATTGCGGCCAGCCCCAATATTTAAGATTTGTTATTATCGTACTAAGGAATCCTTGTTCTCTGGAATGCATGATCTCTCAGTCGCCGAGATGGGCCAGAAGTAAATTGATCGCATATACAATCTTTTTACTTCCTGCTTTGGCCTCCTGCTCCTAGCTGAAGATGGCACTAGCTACCAGGGCCAAGGTCCTTAATGCAAAGTCAATTCAGCAACTAAGCAGTCCCCGCACAAACCTATGGGGGCTATTTTTGAGAATTTTTGAAGCAGTTATCTGCTGCAGTCTCCCACATACCTACATTCATGGGATCCTTAATATTTGCGGGTATCCCTCCAACTTGAAGAATTTACTAATATAGAACACTGGGGGTCATTCCAAGTTGATCGCTAGCTGAATTTGTTTGCAGCGATCAGGCTAAAAAATGGCACTTCTGCGCATGCGTATGTGGCACAATGCGCATGTGGCGCAATGCGCATGCGCGATGTACGGGCATAACGAACGATGTAGTTTTGTACAGGGTCTAGCGATGCATTTCAGTCGCACTGCTTGCTGCAGAGTGATTGACGTGAAGTGGGCGTTTCTGGGTGGCAACTGACCGTTTTCAGGGAGTGTGTGGAAAAACGTAGGCGTGCCAGGAAAAACGCAGGCATGGCTGGGCGAACGCTGGGCGAACGCTGGGCGGGTTTGTGACGTCAAATCCGGAACTAAATAGTCTGAAGTGATCGCAAGCGCTGAGTAGGTTTTGAGCTACTCTGAAACTACACAAACAATTTTTGCAGGCACTCTGTGATACAACCGTTCACACTTCTGCTAAGCTAAAATACACTCCCAGTGGGTTGCGGCATAGCGTTTGCACGGCTGCTAAAACTAGCTAGCGAGAGATCAACTCGGAATGACCCACACTGTGCTAGTGCTCTAGTAAACGTGTCATGATGGCAAAAAACTCACATGAAAAAGCTTCTGTTTGATGAGGTGAAACATGTCAGAGCTGTGGTGATGATATTCCAGTCTGTTATCCAAACTTTCAGGCAGTGGTGACACAAAGGGGGTGCGGCCCGCTCCCGGGTGTCACCCGCCTAGGGGTGACACCAAAATGCCGGCTCCTGCACAGTGACAGGTGCCAAGTGCTGCACTGTTACATTATGTGCAGCACTCGGCTCCTGTCACTGTGTAGGAACCAGCACTGCAGGGACAGCACTCCCTGGGAGCCAGCCCTCACCTCCCAAGTGACAAAAAAAAAGGTGTCAGAACACTAAACCCCGCCTCTTCCTGCAAAGCCCCGTCCCCTTTTCAACCCTTCAGTAGTCAAAAAACGGGTGCCACCCGTGAAGCCCCTCCCCACCAATGAAGCCCCACCCATTCCCACGAAGCACCACCCCTTTTATAGCCACCGCATCGGGTGTCCAGGAGGTGAGTGGCGCCTCTGCCTTCAGGCACTGTGCCAGTCACTGCTGGGACCCCTTGTTTAATTGCTGTCACTTGTGGCATACCAAGCACGGCTTCAGTGAGGGAATGAGGGTAAGCGCACTACATGGAAATCGGTTAAGATACTGCGGCACTGGATCCTGGCGATCACAATGCCGACGCCGGAATCCCACACAACGGTGCAATACCAGCGCTGGAATACCGGCGAGACAGGCTATTCTCTCTCTGTGGGTGTCCACGACACCCATAGAAGAAGAATATAACATACTGAACCGCATTGCATCACTTGTGCAGATTCCACCAGGTGGCCACCTGCGCAGGGCTTGACCGGTTCAGGACTCCCTCCAATATGATAGCCGGAGATTTCTCTGCTCATTTTGTGGACACTCCCATGAAAATCTTAAGTGTCTGCTACAGTCACCTCACACTGGGACACTAGTCACACTACTGTTCCTGTATCATATTGTTCTGGATAACCAGTGTTTTTGTCATTTGGGGCATTGTGTCATATTACCTTAGGGCAGGGGCGGCCAGACTTTTGAAGTCGGTGATCTACTGTGAAAGCTAAAAAGCTTTTGTGATCTACCTAGGAGGAATAATAGTGCGCCCCTCAGGCACGCGTGCAAAAAAAAAGGGCGTGGTATAACAAAAAGTGGGCGTGGTATAACTAAAAAAAGGGACGTAGCCTTGCTGCGCAGAGTGTAATGACTGCCTCACACGAAATAACACATTGGCCCCCACAGGTAAAAACCTCAAACACATATGCCCCCACAGTGCCAGATACACATGCCCCCACAGTGCCATGTGCCCACAGTGCCAGATATGCCCCCACAGTGCCAGATACAGATATGCCCCCACAGTGCCAGATACACATGCCCCCACAGTGCCATGTGCCCACAGTGCCAGATATGCCCCCACAGTGCCAGATACAGATATGCCCCCACAGTGCCATGTGCCCACAGTGCCAGATATGCCCCCACAGTGCCAGATTACAGATATGCCCCCACAGTGCCAGATATGCCCCCAGTGCCAGATATGCCCCCACAGTGCCATGTGCCCACAGTGCCAGATATGCCCTCACAGTGCAATGTGCCCACAGTGCCAGATATGCCCCCACAGTGCCAGATACAGATATGTCCCCACAGCGCCAGATTACAGATATGCCCCCACAGTGCCAGATATGCCCCCACAGTGCCATGTGCCCGCAGAGCCAGATATGCCCCCAGTGCCACATATGACCCCACGGTGCCAGATATGCCTCCACAGTGCCAGATTACAGATATGCCCCCACAGTGCCAGATATGCCCCCACAGTGCCATGTGCCCGCAGAGCCAGATATGCCCCCAGTGCCACATATGACCCCACAGTGCCAGATATGCCCCCACAGTGCCAGATATGCCCCCACAGTACCATGTGCCCACAGTGCCAGATATGCCCTCACAGTGCCATGTGCCCATAGTGCCAGATATGCCCCCACAGTGCCAGATACAGATATGCCCCCACAGCGCCAGATTACAGATATGCCCCCACAGTGCCAGATATGCCCCCACAGTGCCATGTGCCCGCAGAGCCAGATATGCCCCCAGCGCCACATATGACCCCACAGTGCCAGATATGCCCCCACTGAGCTATGTGCCCACAATGCCAGATATGCCCCCATAGAAGAGCTCACCGTTGGTGTGTGGAGAGCGCAGCGCGCGCTTCTCCTGTCTGCCGCTCTGCCTCCTCAGTCTGATCTCCGGCGGTGACGGCAGCGTGTATGGCTCAAATCAGGTGCCGGTCCGCGAGCTCTCATTGGCTAACGTACCGGCACCTGATTTGAGCTATACACTCGGCCGTCACTGCCGCAGACCAGACTGAGGAGGCAGAGCGGCAGGCAGGAGAGGCGCGGCTTCGGGTGGCTGGGCGGCGGATCGCGATCTACTGGTCGCATGTCCGCGATCGACCAGTCGATCGAGATCGACTGTTTGGCCACCCCTGCCTTAGGGGCTGAATACTCTCACAGCAACCATGGTTATACAGCAGTACTAAGGCAGTATATGTTAAACTGTTACAGGTTGAGTATCCCTTATCCAAAATGCTTGGACCAGAAGTATTTTGGATATCGGATTTTTCCGTATTTTGGAATAATTGCATAGCATAATGAGATATCATGGCGATGGGACCCAAGTCTAAGCACAGAATGCATTTATGTTACATATACACCTTATACACACAGCCTGAAGGTCATTTTAGCCAATATTTTTAATAACTTTGTGCATTAAACAAAGTGTGTGTACATTCACACAATTCATTTATGTTTCATATACACCATATACACACAGCCTGAAGGTCATTTAATACAATATTTTTAATAACTTTTGTGTATTAAACAAAGTTTGTGTACACTGAGCCATCGGAAAACAAAGGTTTCACTATCTCAGTCAAAAATTCTGTATTTCGAAATATTTGGATATGGGATACTCAACCTGTACTAACTTGTAGTTTTATTGAGCTATATATTTAGAAAAAGAAAATTACTGTTATATTGAATGATGCATGGTTTGGGAAATTTCTATTACATTTCTTATTTATCCAAAATGTGTCTCATTGAATGATTTGTGTTTACTGCAATCATCACAAGTTTACATAGCATTGTTATGTTAGTATGTTTTGTTGATACACACTCTCCTACTGAAACGTCTGCTTTAATTATTTTCCTTACATTTATAAATGTATTATTTATTAGTGCCTGGTTCTTTTTTTTCTTTTTCAAATTGACAAATGGACTTAATCTGAAGTCCTGCAGAAGAATCCCATTTTTCTGCAGCAACTAAGAGAAGGTAAGCACAGGAGAGAACACAATGGCCCAGTCTGGCACAACATCAAGCCAATCCGGCCCGACCTAGAATACATTATTTTCTCCTAAATGTAGCGCATAATGAAGTGGAAGGACTGCAACACAATATAATACAAGGATGTGGGTGAACCCGTCAACTCCACACAAACTCTTTATCAGAGACATTCTAGATCGAGATAGACACTGATAACATTTCCTGTTTATGTGGCTACTGACCATGTGACCGTCTATGGAATGTCCTAGGATCACTAAGGCAAAATACCACTTAATGAGGTGTATTTATTAATGGACTAATTACTGTTTCCAGTGAAAACAGATGTTAACAAATGGAACCAGAGGACTAAATAGCTTGGTGTAGACCAGACAGACTTAAGAGAACTCAGCTTGCCACTAGGGAGGCCAATCCCAGGCCGTTTTTTCAATCCCGGGATTCGGGATTGAAAAATGCTCAATCCCGGGATTGTAGTAGGGATCAGTGAAGGGTGTAGGGAGCAGCGCTGGAGGGAGGGTGTAGGTAGCGGTGCGGGAGGGAGGGAGGGTGTAGGTAGCGGTGCAGGACTCGGGAGGGTGTAGGTAGCGGTGCTGGACTCGGGAGGGAGGGTGTAGGTAGCGGTGTGGGAAGGAGGGTGTAGGTAGCGGCGCGGGAGGGAGGCTGTTAGAGAGCACTGCACGGAGGGAGGGTGGGTGTAAGTAATACTACTTACTATTAGGTGGGCGGCAGCCATGGACACACTGAACGTGGCGGTATTTCAAATGAAGCGCCGGCCACCAGCCAACCAGAGCTGGCGGACCGGCAGCCAATCAGGGAAGCAGCCGCAGCAGTCGCTCCTAATTGGCTGCCGCTGCTGCGGCATCTTCCCTGAATGGCTGCCGCTCCGTCAGCTCTGATTGTCTGGCGGCCGGTGCTACATTTGAAGTGCCGCCGCGTTCAGCATGTCCATGGCTGCCGACCGTCTAATAGTAGTAAGTAGTATTACTTACACCCACCTTCCTGCACATGCGCAATGTAATCCCGTGAATCCCGGGATTGGAGGCTCCAATCCCGGGATTCAAATCCCGGCATTTTTGGGCCCAAATCCCGGGATCCCGCTGATCCTGATACCGGGATTGGCCTCCCTACTTGCCACTGTAAGATGATTCAGTTGGAATCATTAGAAAATGGCTTATCACCCTAATAGAATTGATGTACTTTTTATAAGTTTACATATAGATGCACTGTAGATACAAAAGCATAGTATTTTCCCTTTGTAAGTAAACCCCAAATGGGGAGACTTAAATTAAATCCGCTATTAAATAGCACAGGGAATGAGTGCCCAGAGTTATTCAATTAGCCATTTCATGCCCGGCACTTAAATTGGGAGATGCAGAACACCGCCTCTAATGAATGCCATTTAGTCGTGGTAAAAGGCATTCTCCGACTTAAGTGCCAGGTGTGATGCTGTTAACGTGGAGGGTGCAAGCAGAAATCCGCGACTAATTGAATAGCTCCAAGCACTCATTCCTGGCGCTATTTAGTAGCGTGTTTAATTGAATTCCCCAATGTGCTGCAAGCATAGTTGCTTACCCTCCCTCATTCTGCAGGAGACTCCCTGAAATAGTAACAATCTCCCTGACTCCCTGAATAGTCCATTAATCTCCTTGATCGCGCCTTACCCCCATTATGCAGCTGTTACATTCTTGAGGAAAAAAGTAATCAGAGATATATACATTCAAATGGGCTCATCAGTGCTATTTCCCTGCATTGGTTGTAAGGCACAGAGATCCCTATGGCTACATGCATTTTAAATAAGGTTTCTCATGACTACTTACAGTATATGGAACCTCTTGTAAAACACAATACACAAACAAATCCTGCAAAATATCAGTGTCTGTTCTGTAACAAGTATATTTTACTAACTTTAGGGCTCATTTACATTTGAAAGTAAGTCATTTTCATGACGCACCTCTCAGATATAGAAGTCATACTTGCCTACCCTCCCGGAATGGCCGGGAGGCTCCCGAAAATCGGGTGGCACTCCCAGCCCCTCGGAAAGGAGGGCAAGTCTCCCAGAGCCTGCCCACACCAGCCAGCCCTGCCAACCACCCGTACTCCCCCGCAGTTGCCTCTTAACTAGTGCAACTGGGCGGGGCAATGGCGCAATTCATACTGATCATGTAATCGTAGCCCTGCCCTCTGCTCTACAATGCCAGTAATGGTACCACACTTCTGCTCTGCCCACATTCCTTGATGCTGCGCCCCCTGTTGTGCTGTCCTGGCTGCCCTCTCCCAGAGGGGGCAGCCAAAAAGTCGACAAGTGTGATAGAAGTATATGTCAGCCTAATAGGTGTAACTTTCACAATCATCCTGAAATGCTTTTTCAAAAGTAGGCAAAATATGGTTGCAAGCAAGACAAAATAAACAAAAGTTATTTCAGTGTGAAGTGTACACTATAACATACATTGCACAGAAATCTGCCTCTCTTTTCTGAAGCTTTAGAAGCATTACACAAATCTTACGGACATGTATTGTGGAATTTAACCTGCAGATTATATATATATACAGACAGACTGCACAACTTGAGGGCATGGCATGAATTCCACCCCACTCTCTGAAATGTCTGCATATGTACAGTATCTCATGTAGATTATGCAGTACAGATATAGCTATCATTCCATCTGTCTAGGTCTGTGCTCCTTATTACAGTATCACGTGTCTGCAGGGAACCATCACTTTACCATAAACATTCCTGGGATGCATGAACACAAATGCAGGCTCCTTTCGGATCCTGATCAGACATTTGATATTGTTAGGGTGGAATTAGCATATTACTTACAAAGAATATATATTAAGCTATTCACACTTTTGTGAATATACTGTACATACAGTAATTTTGTTGTTTCTTTTCCAGCTCATTGTTTATATCCCTGAAATGAATGATAAAATAAACATGGATGCAAGTATATTTAGTGGCCCATTCATTAAAGTATATTTCCTGCATATCTACAGAAATCATCCTTTTTAGGGGATACCCACAGTCAGGGCCGGTGCTAGGGTGTTCAGCGCCCCCCTGCAAACTATAAATTTGTGCCCTCCCATACTTCACAAAGGGACAGCACACATAATGCCCCCTATAGCAGTGACGCTTATACACATAATGCTCCCTGTAGTAGTGCCGCTTATACACACAATGGTGGTCATTCCGAGTTGTTTGCTCGTTGCCGATTTTCTCTATATTGCGATTAGTTTTTTTACTCAAAAGTTAGGTATTTTACTCACGGCATAACAAGGATTTTTCATCGTTCTGGTGATCGGAGTGTGATTGACAGGAAGTGGGTGATTCTGGGCGGAAACTGGCCGTTTTATGGGAGTGTGCAAAAAAACGCTGGCGTTTCTGGGAAAAACGCGGAGTGTCTGAAGAAACGGGGGAGTGTCTGGGCGAACGCTGGGTGTGTTTGTGACGTCAAACCAGGAACGAAACTGACTGAACTGATCGCAATGGCTGAGTAAGTCTCGAGCTACTCAGAAACTGCTAAGAATTTTCTATTCGCAAATCTGCTAATCTTTCGTTCGCAATTCTGCTATGCTAAGATACACTCCCAGAGGGCGGCGGCTTAGCAATGCTGCTAAAAGCAGCTAGTGAGTGAACAACTCGGAATGAGGGCCAATGAACCCTTTGCCTCCGTGAACCAGGACTCCTACCGGCACTGCCATTGCCTAGTACATCCATAGGAGAACCCATACAATGGAACACGGAGTTCCGAGTGAACTGTGAACCAGGACCCCAACAACTGTCGCCGTTGCCACACGGACTTGTACGTTACGGGAGCCTCTTTAAACGGAACACAGACTTGGTAACCACATCCAATTGGATGAATTATTATACATTTGGGGGTCATTCCGAGTTGTTCGCTCGCAAGCTGCTTTTAGCAGCATTGCACACGCTAAGCCGCCGCCTATTGGGAGTGAATCTTAGCTTATCAAAATTGCGAACGAAAGATTAGCAGAATTGCGAAAATACATCTCTGTGCAGTTTCTGAGTAGCTCGAGACTTACTCGGCATCTGCGATCAGTTCAGTGCTTGTCGTACCTGGTTTGACGTCACAAACACACCCAGCGTTCGCCCAGACACTCCTCCGTTTCTCCAGCCACTCCCGCGTTTTTCCCAGAAACGGTAGCGTTTTTTCCCACACGCCCATAAAACGGCCAGTTTCCGCCCAGAAACACCCACTTCCTGTCAATCACATTACGATCAGCAGAACGAAGAAAAAAACGTGAGTAAAATTCCTAACTGCATAGCAAATTTACTTGGCGCAGTCGCACTGCGGACATTGCGCATGCGCATTAAGCGGAAAATCGCTGCGATGCGAAAAAATTAACAGAGCGAACAACTCAGAATGACCCCCTTGGTCCGTTATTTTGACTGTATATGTGCTGGTTTTATAATATGTTGATGAGTGCCAAATTTACCAGTTGGTGTCAGTATTAATAGATTTATAAGTCCACCTGAAGTCATTATTGAGACACATTACATCTTAATTGCATGTTTTTTAATTGTCCAAGTCTTTTTTAAAGAAAACTTATTATTAAATACTTACCTTTTTAGATTACACTGTGTCATTGAGCGCTGTATATCTTTTTTCTTCCTCTTGTCATTGAAAAGGTTTGACTACCCCTTATTTATTCAGCTGCTAGGAAAAGCACACTCATCACAGCGCCTGTATATATACTTGATATATATAACCTTGCATCCGCCCTCCAAACGCCTTGACATGCGACCGCTTTCTTTGTTCCCGGCGTCATTGTCCAGCGACTACCGTCGCTGGGCAATGATGCGCCTGCGCATTGTGTCCGCCGCACATGCGCAGAACCGACCCGTTCGCACCGCTGCGATGAACTGCAGCGTGCAAACGGGTCAGAATGACCCCCCCATGTGCACTGCAGGTGTGAGAGAGTTAAATTTGGGTGGGTTATTTTGTTTCTGTGCAGAGTAAATACTGCCTGCTTTATTTTTACACTGCAATTTAGATGTCAGTTTGAGCACACCACCCAAGTCTACCATCTCTGCACATTTATATCTGCCCCCCTGCAGTGCACATGGTTTTGCCCAACTGTTAACAAATTTGCTGCTACGATCAACGCTGAATTACCCCCTAAGTATCCTTAAATTGTAACAAGGATACTTGCAGTTCCTCCAATTCCGAAAGCAACCACAACCCCCATAGGTTTCTATACATTCCAGAGCCTGGCACAAGCCGCTAACAACGTCTCCAGAAGGTGTTAGCTTATAGTAGCCTATGGGCTACCCTTCACAGGTTATTTCGAATCATCCGTCATCGCATGTGCGGTAGTGCAGCTGAGGGGCCAAAGGAGGAGTAATGCAAACAGCAAATAGATATCCCATATTGCTGCGAATTGCAGCAATAAGGAATCTTTATTTTTGGGGCAGGCAGCAAACCGTAATAAATATGGGTATGGGTCGTTGGATAGACACAACTTAGGTCGACAGTCATTAGGTCGACCATGGAAGGTCGACATGTATTAGGTCGACAGGGACAATAGGTCGACATGGTTATTAGGTCAACATGTACTAAGTCGACAGGTCAAAAGGTCGACATGGTTTTTTTGACTGCTTTTGGTGTCGGTTTCTCCGTAAAGTGACCGGGAGCCCCAATTAGTGCACCGTGTCCCCTTGCATGTACATGTCGACCTAATGCCCATGTCGACCTATTGACCATGTCAACCTAATGCATGTCGACTTTCAGTGGTCGACCTAATGACTGTCGACCTCAGCTGTGTCGACCTAATGACCGTATCCCATAAATACGCCCCTTGAGAAAAATCTAGGTCACTAAAAGGCCTTGGTATTCAAATGCTGTTTACTCTAATGTCCAGATAAAAAGAAAACAAATTACTTATCTTTGTATATTCTTTAGTTAACATACAGCTAGGTTTGTGTTGTGAAACTTTGAATCTCGCAGCTCTGTTACAGGAATTCCGACCGGGAAATTGTGCCAGGAACTATGGGGGTAATTCCAAGTTGATCGCAGCAGGAAATTTTTTAGCAGTTGGGAAAACCATGTGTACTGCAGGGGGGGGGGCAGATATAACATTTGCAGAGAGAGTTAGATTTGGGTGGGTTATTTTGTTTCTGTGCAGAGTAAATACTGGCTGCTTTATTTTTACACTGCAATTTAGATTGCAGATTGAACTCACCACACCCAAATCTATCTCTCTCTGCACATGTTATATCTGCCTCCCCTGCAGTGCACATGGTTTTGCCCAACTGCTAAAAAATTTCCTACTGCGATCAACTTGGAATTACCCCCTATAAGCAGTCAGTCACTCTTTTGCAATGAGATAGGGAGAGAAAGGAGCAAGTAAAACCATCAATGCATAGCACAAAATAAACGTTGGTTTCTGCCATGTGTCTAGATTTGCACAAGTGAACCTAGATTTCATATATACTGTAGTTACTATATGCAGGATGGTGGTAAGGGATGTAGTTGGAATCCCGACCACCAGAATGTCGGTAGCACCGCCACAGCTATTCCCACTCCTGGGTGTCCACTCCCACTCCAGCTATTCCCACTCCTGGGTGACTGTCAGAATGTCGGCATGGGGCGAGCGCGGGATTCCGGCGTCTGTATTTTGACCACCGGGATTCCTATCGGCGGGATCCCGTACCCAACCCAGTGGTAATTGTAGTAGAACAAAGGTGTCAGGTATTTAGGAACTTGTCTGGTTTGGAGAAATCTTGTCGGTTTAGCGTTCAAGATACTAGGTGGGTATATGTAATTCCTTCTCATAAAGAATCAGAACTGATGGAGATGGCTAGGAGATACTTGGACTTGGTACAAGCTTGAAGTGAGACTATAACTTCAGAAGACTAGAGTGCTGATGAGATACAGGACGTATGGCTGGGACTTCATTGGATCTTCTGAATTACAGGATGAAGGTCGATAGGCTCTTCAATGAGCATAATGAACTGAAGGGGTCATTCAGACTTGGCTGCATCAGCGGGCCATAGCGCAGTTCGCTGATGGCGGCAAACTGCGTATGCACAGCAGGAGGCACAGTGTCTGCACAGCCACACATTGCGGTCGCATCCCTGATGTATGCAACCTCAATGTGATTGTCAGTGGTGGGCGTTTGGGGGGCAGCGACATGGAATTGGGAGGGCCAGTCAAACAAGGGCAGGCCAATACCCTTTTCGGGGCAGGAGCGTGACTTCACACGCAGCCGCTCCGGAAAAAAATGGTGGCCAACCGCCTGACAGCTTAGCCAGGCTGCGCTGCCAGGGGTCAACCTAAGTTCTGATAGGAAGCGGCCTCACACATGCTGAGCGGCCCCCAGCATGTGCAGAGATGAACACAGATCTGACTCCATATGCAGCGATCTGTGTTCATCTCTGAATAACACTCCGAATCCAGAACTGGAGTGACTTGGATACAGGATACGGTTAAGAACAGAATAACTTGAATACTGGATCCGGGCAGGAACTGGAATAGCTTGGATACTTAGATCTGGACACGAACCGGAACTACTTGAATATAGGAATCTGGTCTGAACAGGAATGGCTTGCTACAAGGATCCAGGCTGGAAGGAACCGGAATAGCTTAGTACAAGTATCCAGGCTGGAACCGGAATAGCTTGGTGCAAGGATCCAGGTTGGAACTCGAATAGCTGGGTACAAGGATCCAGGCTGGAACTGGAATAGCTTGGTACAAGGATCCAGGATGGAATAGGATTAGCTTGGTACAAAGATAAGCTACGTAAGCCGGGCAGCAAGGCTGACAATGAGTAATAGGCTGATACACAGGGAGACCTGGTAACTGGAGCAACAGGACGCCAAACATTGCTCTGGTGCCTTCTAAGTCATAGAAGGCACCATTTATCCCTTTAGCTTGCTGTCCATTGGTGAATGTGGTCAGAAACTGGTGCCTGGTTAGTTCATCTGCAGACCGCTGATGGTGACCAAGATGCTGGCGCCTAGCAGATGAGCCAGTGGGAAGATTTACGTGGAGATGCCAGGATGAGAGTCACACCGAGACGCAGGAGAGAAGGCTTGAAAAGCGATCCTGCACCACAGCGGGGACTTATACCTGGAATCATGATGCCGTGGCACTGAGCTCTGCACCTGTGACCAGTGTGCTGGTAAGTACTTGGAATGCAGTATCCTGACAGAAGATTTTGGATGAAGAAAGGTGTTGCTCATGCTCAGTAGATCACGTTAGCTCATATAGGCTCCTGCCTAGGACTTGGTGTCTCCTGGGGATGTTTAACCACCTATTTTTATTTCTTTCTAGTTTTAATATTAATATATTGTGATGTCAGACATCACAGGACTTAGGCAAATACTTACCTGGTCAGATGCTGCTGTTGCCTGGGACTTAGGTCTGCTGAATCTTCCTGTCTCCTTTGTCTGCTGTAGGCTTCTTTGCCATGTCCTCCATATAGGCTTTCCTCACTGCTTATACCTTCAGTCATATGATTGCTGATGTCAGTGGAGGTGGTATGTACTATAGGCAGCTTATTCTCCATTCTCCATTCTAGGTACCGGAAGTTGTCAAGAGTAATAGGCTTCATATACAGTACCAAGCATCCTGCATTCTTAACTTGCCTGATATTACTTCCAATGTATGACCTAGCTTGTTCCTGACTCTTCTATCTGCTTTAACCCGTGACATTTCCTGATCCATATGTTTTGACCCAGCTTGTCACCTGACCTGTCTACTGTTATATCTTTTTGGCTTTTGGGTTTCTGCTCCTTTACTAGACCGTTCTTGCTGACAATCCCACATGGGAACAGAAATTCCCCGTGGGCTCCACTGCCTGACGGTTCACCCCTTTCTCAAGGTGTCAGGTTCCAAACTTGCGCTTGAATTATACATTGTTATTCTATTCAGTAACCTGGTAGAGCAGGACCACTGACAAACATTTGTGATTGGTTCTATTCTACAGATGCTACACCAAGATTCAACTTATGGTTAGCCTAGTGTCTGAGGTGGCTGGCAACACACCTTCTGGTGAATGATCACACCCCAGAATCATCTCAGAGTTGTAGAAGGAGCTCTCTGGGATCCAGAGCCTCTAGGCTGGCTAGGAATACCCACTTTAAAACATGGCTGGCACTGCCAATGATGTACTTCCCAATGGCTAGCCTCTCATCTGTGACTAGCCAATAATGAGCTGCCTTCCATACCTGTACAGTCATCCTCCCTTCTGTATCTAATCCTCCACTTCTATTCTCAACCCCATATTTAATCCCTCTCCTCCTCCATCCCCTCTCTCCTGTCTTCTCAACCCCTCCCATCTATGTGGTAGCCTTCATTAGCTTATGTCTTGGACATATAGATACATTTCTTGGGGTAATTATTGATATGTGGGTGTGTGTTTCTTTTAGAACATGTGTTGTTGGCATTAGTGTTAAGGATTTTATTTATAATGTGTGGATTTGGTAAGGTATTAGTGTTATGTGGGGATGTATTTCACTAAATGTGAGGGGGTATTAATGTTATGGAGTGGTCCGTTATTAAATATATGCTTGGTGGGGCTTTTAATACAGTATATGGTAGGGTCTCTTAAAGCAATGTGGCCATCAAATAATGGTGTGGTGGTTTGGCCTAAATATTCATCCACACTATTACACCACCAGCGGTCTCAACCTTTGATGCAAGACAAGATGAATCTATTGCACCAAATTCTGATACTCCCAGCTGCAGCTTGAAAGGTTTCGACACATCAGCAATGTTTCCCAATGTTCAGCTGCCTAGTTTTGATGAGCCTGTAGCATACTTGCCTACTTTATTGAAAATTGTGTGAGACTCCTGATTTTTCAGGCTGTCACCCTCCGCAGTGTTAGAGTCAGCCGGCGGGTCACACTGCGCATGTGCCTCAGGCTGACCTCCCAGCTGGCTGCAATGCTGCTGGGAGGTCAGGGGGGTGGAGCCAGCATGGGTGCCGGGCAGAGTACAGGGAAGCATTGAGCTTTCCTGCAGTTACCGCATCCTGTAATGGCGAATTTGAGCTCCATGGAGAAGGAGAACGCTGAGCTTTCCGTTCCTTCATTCAGCCGCGGAGTGGGGGTGCCACTAGAGAAGTCAGGAACTTCTCCACAGTAGCCTGCTCTGTGAATAGCAGAAAGCAGAGACAAGCCCTGTTTTCAGCAAATCTCTCTCCAAGGCTTAGTACATCTCTCCCTATATATCCTTAGATATGCTGTATGTAGTCTCAGGCACCTGACCTTTACTTCAGCCCTGATAGTAAGGGCTATAGAGTGTGAGCAACTGATTATGGATAATTACACACTTTACTATTTGGCAGACTGGACCTTATGCTTAATATCTGGATACAACATTTTTTTGGAACATAGACTTTAGCATATGTTAGATTACCCACTCCAGGCACCAACGTAACGTAGTGCCTCACATGAGAAAAGGACCTACATGTAACCCAATATTGCATAATATCAGTGTGTGTGGGTGTAGTATGGTATGCCGGCGGTTGGGCTCACGGTGACCAGCATACCGGCGCCGGGAGCCCGACCGCCGGCATACCGACAGCGTGGTGAGCGCAAATGAGCCCCTTGCGGGCTCGCTGCGCTCGCCATGCTGCACGTGCGCCACGCTATTTTTTCTTCCTCCAGGGGGGTTGTGGACCCCCACGAGGGAGAATATCTGTCGGTATGCTGGGTGTCGGGATTCCGTCACCGGTATACTGTGCGCTGGGATCCCGACATTTGGGCAACCTGAAGACCACGTGTGTGTGTGTGTGTGTGTGTGTGTGTGTGTGTTGGGTGTAGTTGATTTGCCTGTGGTCGGGATCCCAGCGATCAGGATACCGATGCCGGAATCACGAAAGCTGACAATGCCGACAGCCAGAATGCCGGTTAGCAGGGGCTATTCCCACTTGTGGGTATCCACGACACCCATAGAGTGGGAATAGAACCTGTGACAAGCGCAGCGGGTACCCCGGCATTACAGCCCTAGCCCATGTGGGGCTGGACAGGCATCACCAGGCCCCCCATTTACTGTTGCCTTGTTGTACCGTCACGGTGATCTTCTACTGAGAACATGCACTAAATGACATTCCACTTCTAGACTCAGCCCTCCCAGATTCTCTTTCTTGTCTGTTTTGTGGGTTGTTTTTTCGGGCCCCCTTTATTTTGAAATAAAAAAGCAGGATACAAATGTGACCTGACATTTGCTAAGGCCATAAAATCGGCACCACACTTCCTTTTAGCTTCCAAGTAATAACAATTATAGGAACTTATTCCCACGGAACCTGTTACTCTGGGTGTGGCAGGCTTCTGTATTATGAAAATACAGACAATGTTATGTAAAGATTGTAAATAGAAAAAAATGGGGACCAGGACACATGTATGTTGTACCTTTATCTTACCCTTACAGTATACGCTTTATAGAATTTCTACCTTTGCATGTAACACGTGTTTTATGTTATTTTGTGTCTGTCTTCCATTGTTTGTTTATATGTATGTATTGATGGACTATGAACTAAAATTAGTTTACTTTACACTAATCACATTTCAACTTCTGGGTACTATAATATCAGAACCCCGTTTTGTATATTAATTAATCAATTAATTATTAAATAAAATGTAAAGCAATTATTGAGAACACTGGGAATATCCAGACAAATCTGGTTTTATGGAATTGTACTGGCAAAGCTACAAACTTCTTTCGCAATACAGTTCATGGCTGCTCCGCCCTACAAGCACCAGTGCTACGATGTTGTAACCTCAGCACTTCTATAAACAGCTCAAGAATTCACCTCGCTAACCCAGAGCAGCTGTGCTGGGGGAAAAATACAACTTGGCAGAGCAGCCATTTAGAAAAAAACAAAAAAAACGAACACACAATATGAACAGTATGATGCAGGAAGAGCTTGTGAGACGCAGTTCAGGCATGTACTCTAGATTGGTTTCCCTATATGGCTGTGTAAGGGAGATCTAGGAAAATGAACTTTTTAATGTGAAGCATCAAAAGGGTCTTTAATGTTAAGCACAACCAAACAATCAAACCTGCACGGCAATATGGATGGTGCATACCCAGTACCGGATTTCCCACTAGGCACATGAGGCTTGTGCCTAGGGGCGACCAAGGTCGGAGCTTCCACTAGGCATCTTTAGGCAGCTGCCTAGGGGCACCAGGACCTGAGGGGGCGGCCAGCTACAGCTACCTGAAAAAGGTAGTGTGGTCCTACCTTTCACAGCCACCGCAATCCCCCCGACAGTCGTATTTTACAGTAGCCGCGACTTCTAATCTCCCGTATTGCAGCCTCCAGCTCCGCCTCCACCCAGCACAGGCAGTAACTTTGACAGCTCCTGGAGCCCTGGATGGGGGTGACATGCGGCGCTGCTCTTCATTCCAGGCTCTTTCACAGACTACTCAGTCCCAACTCTGCATCGCAGCTTGCAGAGAAGGTGGCTGCACAGTGCACTGCCTGCTTTTGATAAGGAAAGTGGGGGAGAGGAGCAGTGTGTGTGTGGGGAGGGGGGGGTGTTTGAGTAGCAGGTATGCACCAGTGGTGCAAGTAGAAAAAATGTCTTACAGGTACTGTGTGCGCGCGCCAAAAAATGGGTGTGTCCAAATGCCATATGGGGCGTGGCCATTGAAAATGTGGGCGTGATACACATATGGGGGAGGGGCAGATACACATATGACCCCCACAGTGCCAGATACACGTTGCCCCACAGTGCCAGATACACGAATGTCCCACAGTGCCAGATACACGAATGCCCCCCACAGTGCCAGATACACGAATGCCCCCCACAGTGCCAGATACACGAATGCCCCCCACAGTGCCAGATATACATTGCCCCCCACAGTGCCAGGTATACATTGCCCCCCACAGTGCCAGGTATACATTGCCCACAACAGTGCCAGATATACATTGCCCACAACAGTGCCAGATATACATTGCCCGCCACAGTGCCAGATATACATTGCCCCCCACAGTGCCAGGTATACATTGCCCCCCACAGTGCCAGGTATACATTGCCCCCCACAGTGCAAGGTATACATTGCCCCCCACATTGCCAGATATATATTGCCCCCCACAGTGCTGCCTCCCCCCCCTTCCCCAGCTCACCGCTGCTGCTGTTGTGTTGTCTCCCGTGTGTGAGGGGAGGAGAGCGCAGCCTGCACCTCTCCTTCCCCTCAGTCTCCGGCGGGTGAGTTCAATATTCAGCGCCGATCCGTGAGCCAATCAAAGCTCCGCGAGCTCTGATTGGCTCACGGGCGGCGCTGATTTGAACGAAGACACTGAGGGCAGGAGAGGCGCAGGCTGTGCTCTCCTCCCCTCACATCAGCGGTAGCAAGCGGCAGCCCGTCAGTGTGGGTACGGCGTACTCACGGCGAAATTCTTAAGGGTACACCGTACCCACCCGTACCCGCATACTTGCACCGCTGGTATGCACACAGATGGTGGGGGGAATAGAACAGCAGACATTTAACAGAGATGGGGGCGGGGGCGGGTGGTGTTGTCATTGCACTCTGCCCTGTATCAGTGAGGTGCTTGGGATAATACTGTCACTGTGCACTGTTTTCCCTGTCTATTGGGGGCTATGCTGTCACATGTATAAGCGGCTGTACTGTGGCATGACATGTATAAGCATCTTTACTGTGTGGCATAACGTGTATAAGGGATACTACTGTGTGATTGAATGTGAATAATGGCCCAACTGTGCAGTGTAATGTGAATTAGCACTATTCTGTGACCACGCCCCTTCCTATGAAGCCATGTGCCTATACTTTTGCACACTTTGCCCATTTTGAATATGGGAGGGGAGGGGGCACCAAAGGAAACTTTTGCCCTGAGATCCTTAGGGTGTAGAACTGGCCCCGATTTATTTAGTACCTCAGCCAGTTTGATTATACCAACTATATCTACCTTCATTGTTTCCTCTCCGGGAGAAGCCAGTGAGAAGATGCAGGTGAGCAGTTGATGGGGGCAGGGCTGGGACAGTTGCATCATTAGGCCCATCCCCTCAGGGTTAAAATAGTCTGATTTTGTGGATATTTGCATAGGGACGGAACCGAAATGGCGCCTTACCATAGAATGGCATCATTAGCCCTGTCCCCTCCCCGAGCACCGAGGATTACCTATATTAATCTCTTTATTTTGCCCACTTCACTAGGAAGTTGGCAGGATGCGGGAGGGGTGCTCATTCTTCTGGAGTTTGGGGGGGTACCTGAAAAATTGCGACTCTCCTGCAGGTTCCGGGAGAGTAGGCAAGTATGATCTATGCATAAGCATGGTTAGCTTTTTTTTTTTTTATAAATCTGTTTATTTTGATTTTCATAGAGTATAAGGTCAAACAGGAACAAATCGGTAGCATTTGATGAAGTAAACAATTATATCATGTAGGTAGGTACATCAAACTGTATCGAAAAGAAAACATACAATCTTATCTGAGCATGGGAATAAAAGTAGTGAAAAAGGCATATGTTCCCGTGTTTCAGGTATGCACTATTTGTACCATAAACCCTCAGGAAGATGTTCCTTAAAGCTAACCATTAAAACATCATTCAAAAATCAATTTGTTTTCACATGAAGATGAGAAAAAAGTACAGAGAGAGAAGAAAGAAGATGGAGTAGGGAAATACATTAGGGTAAATGGGGAAGGAGGGAAAGATGCTCCTGACAATTGAATCGAGGAAAAATAGCAGTGAATATATCAATCTCCTGGCAGGGTCTGGAGGAGGTCAACCCTAGGACTGAGTAGCCTAAACGGCATGGATGGTTATGAGGTAGATTCTTCTAATAGTTTCCTATGGAGAAACCATTCAGTTTGTTCAAAGACTTTAAATATCTGGGCTTGTGTGGACTGATCTCGTGACTCTATATAAAGACCCCACTTTTTGTAAAAAGTTTTAACCCCCACCTCTATATTGGCTTGGACCGATTTCCTATCATAGTATAGTATCTGTAGAAGTTTACCATGAACTTCCCCGAGTGTAGGGGGAGAGGGTGACAACCAGTGTGATAAAATAATTTTCTTTGAGACTGTTACCAAAATTGTGAGAAATGGTATAGTTCGCCGTTTCTCAGGTCCTAAATGCCATTCGGAGAAATTTGCACACAAACAAGATAGGGGTGTTGCTGTTACATGTATATTCAAAAGCTTATTAATGTAAGCCAGAAGTTTGTTCCAGAAACGTTTAATCCGACCACATTCCCAGAACATATGATAGAAGGAAGCCGTACGTATATGACATTTGGGACATTCCCCAGTTTCCGTGGGGTGAAACTTAGCATGTTGGCTCGGGGAAATATAGGCTCTCTGTAACGTACGGAGGTGGACCTCCTGTAAGTAAGGTGAGGCCAGGGCTTTCAAGCTAGAAACATAATGATCACTGAGTTGGTGATGGGCAGTCAGAGTAGGTATATCTTTACTCCATTGGTAAAGTAGTCTTTCCCATCTACAGTCTGTTGTGCTAGATGTCAGAATAGAGTATATTTGTCTAATGCGTGTCGGGCCTATTCTATGTGTTTTAAGCGAAAGCTGTAGTGGGTTAGTAGATAAGGGAGTTTCTTGTGAGGTAGTACTCCTGTGGGTAGCCAAGCCTAGATAGTGTCGTGTCTGTAGATACATGAAAAAATGAGAGTGGGGTAAGCTATATTTCTCTTGGAGCGATGTGAAGGAGTACATGGATCCTCCCGGGTCAAATACTTTGGAAGAGTTTGAGAGTCCTTTCTCTTTCCAGAGTCGGTAATTTGAGTTAAGGAGGGACGGGGGGAAAGCTGGATTACCCCATAGCGGGATGCATATAGATTCCTCAGGATTGCATTTAAATTTCTTGTGTAAAGCGCGCCAGTTATAATAGATATCCCTAAAAAGGGGGTTAGCAAGGATGTGGGTCGGGATCAGTGAGGGTTTAGATAGGAGTAATGCCCCCGGGGAGTAAGGAGTGAATAGTGCCTCATCTAGAGCGGAGTCTGTATAGAGTTCCCTGTCAAACAGCCAGTCAGCAGCACATCTAAATAGGGATGCCATTGAGTAGGATGCGTAATCTGGAACACCAAATCCGCCTGCGGACTTGGGTGCCATCAGTTTATCCAAAGCAATGAACGCCTTCTTGCCTTTCCATAAAAACCTTGACATAATTTTCCGTAGATATTGAATATCATGTTTAGTAAGGCGGACTGGGAGCATCTGCATGAGGTAAAATATCTTTGGGAAAACAATACTTTGTAACACAGCTATTCTCCCTATCAAGGATAGAGGTAACAATTTCCAACCATCCAGTAGTGCGGTAATACGTGCAAGAACAGGGGTAAAATTTTCTTCATAAAGCCTGGAGAGGTTTGCTGGGATTTGAATCCCTAGGTATGTGATCTTAGTGAGGGCTATTTTGAATGAGAGATCTGGGAGTAGTGTGGAAATAGTACGTGAGGAGGGACCTAATGGTAAAAGTTCTGATTTGGCCACATTGACCCTATACCCCGCCCTAACTCCGAATGCCTGTATCATTCCAAGGATCTCTGGGATAGAGGTCGATGGATCTGAAACAAATAGTAGCATATCATCGGCAAAGAGGGCAAGGCGAAGGTCAATATCTCCTATTTGAATTCCTTTAATTACACTCGATTGGCGTAGGGCAATCGCCAGGGGTTCCAATGCTACTGCAAACAGTAAGGGTGACAGTGGGCACCCCTGCCTGGTACCTCTCTGAATCTCAAAGGGAGAAGAGAGAACTCCATTGCAGGATATCTGTGTTTGTGGGGCCGTGTAGAGAAGTTTTAGAAGATTTACAAAATCTACTGGGAAGCCAAATTGTAGGAGTGTGGAAAAAAGATGATCCCAGTTCACCATATCAAACGCTTTTTCCGCGTCGAGTGATAGAATAACTGGAAGGGAGGAAGGGGTATTTGAAGAGGAGGAGGAGACATAAATGGCAGAAAGAACTCTCCTTACATTGATCTCCGAGTGTCTGCCCCAAATAAACCCAGTTTGATCTTTATGTATGATATGAGGGAGTAATAATTTAATCCGGTTAGCTAAGATTTTAGTAAGTAGTTTGTAATCAAGATTTAAGAGTGAAATTGGGCGATATGACCCTGGTTGGGATAAGTCTCTACCAGGTTTAGGGAGGACTTTGAGGATGGCAGTGTTAAAGTGTTTAGGAAGAGTATCAGAAGACAGAATCGCATTGAGGACGGACACCAGTGTGTCCCCTATTCGGGGTAAAAGAATTTTTATAAAAGTCGGCACTAAAGCCATCAGGGCCCGGTGCCTTATCTCTGCCAAACTGTCCAATGACACTCCGGACTTCTTCCAATGAGATGGGCGCCAGCAATGGTGATGTCATGGAAGCCTGAAGCTGGGGAGCAGAAAGGTTATCCCAAAAGTTCTTGGGCCATGGTGACTGGGTGGGAGGAGTAGAAGGGGTGGAGTTTGAGGAAGAGGAATATAGATCCTCGTAAAATGTTTTCATAACATCAGAAATCTCCTGATTATTAGTAGTTAATGTGCCAGCAGGGGTATACAAAGGGTGAGTGACCATGGGAGGGCGGGAGCCCATGAGGAGTGTCGTCAGCAATTTGCCCGTTTTATTACCAAATTTGTAGAACCGATAGTTCACCGAGAATGAATACCTATTACCCATGGAGGACATGAATTCATCAAAGTGGGCTTTGGCTTCGATGTATATAAGGCGATTTTGAGGGGTCGGAAAGGATTTGTATTGCTGATAGGCTGTCGACAAGGGTCTCTGGAACTCCAAATATTGAGAGGCATATTTTTTATTGGTAGCTGAGACATGGGATATAATGTCTCCCCGGAGAACTGATTTTGCAGTCATCCAAAATAGAATTGGATTTTCCTCTAAATGTGACGCGTTGTTAGTTTTAAAGGCCTCCCAAGAGGATTCCAACCTTTGCTGGAATTTCAAGGAGTGAGCGAGATAGGAGGGGAATCTCCACAATCTGGGAGAGTGCGGTATGTCTGGGAAGTGGAGCGTTGCAGTGACTAGGGCATGGTCCGATAAGGAGATTGTCTCAATTTGTGAATCTGATACGTTCGGTAGTAGAGCATGGGACAGTAAAATATAGTCTATCCTAGATAGCGTGTGATGGGCCGCTGAGAGACATGTGTATTCCTTCTCTGTGGGATGTAAAGCTCTCCAGATATCTACCGTCTGTAGGCTGTCGGCTAATAGAGGGACCCCGAGTTTGGGTAGTGAAAGAGGTTTTGTTGGTGTGTGGGATCGGTCCAAATAGGGGGAAGAGATAAGGTTCAAATCGCCACAGAGTATTAAGGGGTCTGTGAGAAGGGGGGTTAGTTTGGCGAGTAAAGACTGAAAGAAATTTTTGGAATAAATGTTGGGTGCATATACGTTACATAGTGTGTAAACTCTACCATTAAGCTTAACAGACAGTATCACATAACGACCTTCAGGATCAGTGACTGTGGTCAGGATTTCAGTGGTCACAGAACGTTTCACCAATATGACAACCCCTCTGGCTTTGGAATTGTAAGAGCTGAAACCTAAAACCCGCCAGTCCAGGGCATTCAATTTTGCCGTTTCCTCCGGAGTTAGGTGCGTTTCTTGTAGGAATGCCATGTCTATGTGCTGTTTACCTAGATATAGGAGTATTTTCCGTCTCTTTGCTGGGGAGTTAAAGCCCCCGACATTCCAAGATCCCACTATCAGGTTAGGCATAATTCAGAGGAAAGGGCAAAATAGAGGACCTGTAAACCATTCACATAAGGGGAATGAGCATCATCACCTGCCTGAGGACGGGGGGTGGGGAGGAGGGGGGAGGGAAGAGACAAAACAGGTGGGGAAAAGAGGAGATAGAAATAGAAAGTAGTATTATATAACAGGCCATACAATTGAAAAGAGGATACTGTGATAAATAGCCAATATTTCTGTGACCAGTGACCTCCGGTCAACGAGCATGGGCGACTACCAGTGGTGGCAATCTCGAACCCCGGCATTAAGCGGTGTGTACCAGCAGGAAAGGAGGAGCCCCTCCCCACCGCGATATACATAAACAAATCCCACCCAGAGACCCCTGGTAACTGAGCTATATAACCAAATGCTCCAAGAAGCAATATAATATTATGATATAATATATGCAATATGCAGTGAGCGGTATATAGTATACAACCTGTGGCTAATGTAGTGGAGACAGCTGTATAACATGAAAATGCAGCATAATGGGATATGTCCCGACCAACATAGCGCTTTTTCAATTTGTATCTGTAAAGTATGCGCTTAGGTTAGAATATTTCAAAAGAAAAAAGCAGAGAATCGGTCAAAACAACATCTAAGAGCAGTTAAAGTAATTGTGGAGTAGCGATAGCTACCATAGTGCCTGTGAGTCATTGTTGCTCTAACAAAATACTGTAGATCAAGGCAGTCTATGCCTAATGAGCTACTAAACTGCAGGTGAACATTCAGCAGGAAATGATCAATTTGTCGCTGAAGGGAGATCAGAAATGTCCGCGCTGTCTTCTCTGGATATATTACGGAGGTAGGCCGCTGCGTCAGCAGGTGTTAAGAAATCTTTGTGGGAGGTACCTTCGTAAATGCGCAGGCGAGCGGGATATAACAGGCCAAACTTGCGGCCCTCTGAGACAAGTTGAGTGCAAATAGGGGAAAAAGCTTTGCGGGCCCGGGTCAGTTCCACTGAATAGTCCTGGAATATGAAGAGCTTGTTACCCTCCCACTGGATATCCCTCATTTTGCGAGACGCGGACCAGAATGCTACTTTATGAAGGTAGTTCAGACAGCGGAACAGAGTTACACGTGGGCGCGGTTTATTGGGGGTGGGCATAGGACCCACACGGTGAATTCTTTCAATTACTAAATCATTGCATTCCCGTTCTATATTCAAAATTGCGGGAAGGGTGACTCGGGCAAAATGAGCCAGTGCCGTGCCTTTAAGTGATTCCGGCAGTCCCACAATTCTGATATTATTTCTTCTTGCGCGATTTTCCATATCATCTAATTTATTCCATATCTGATAGTTCTCTGTAGTTAGAGATTTCACTGAGTGGTGCAGCCCTTCTATGTCATGTGTGGCAGCATGCAGTTGAGATTCAGTGTGTGTGACCCTCTGCTGTAAGTGCTGCAGCTGTGTTGTTATATCACTGACAGCCTGTGAAAGCAGGGGGGCCATAGTGGCTTTTATTGCTGCCACAACGTCTCCATATGTTACCGGAGCCTCCGGATCTCTGCATACCTGTGAGCCTGCATATTCAGTCCCCTCCGCCGCGGCTTTCTTAGAGGCAGGAGAGGTGACTTCAGGTCCGGCGCCAGGCGCCATATTGCTTCCCGCGCGGCGCTTCTCCAGTCTCGTGGGTGCGCCAGCGGGGGCCTGTGTAGCCGCGGTTACGGGTGTCACGAAACGATCCATCGTGATCACGGGTCTCACCAGGGGTAATCTGGGCGGTGTGGAGGCTGTAGCAGCCTTGAAAAGGTTCAGTGCGGCGGGCTGTAGGACGGAGCTCCGGCGATGAGCGACTCACTCCATGGGTCCCGGAACCGGAAGTCAAGCATGGTTAGCTTTAAAACTGCAAGGGTACCTTGAGGAATGAGTTTGAGAATCACTAATCTAGACAAATGTCAAAGCAGTAACATCAATAAAACTTACTACTAATAATCTGGAGAACCCACACAGGGTTAATTCAAATTAACTGGACCAGGCCAATTTTGGGAGACTTGCAGTGATGATCCTGGTGGGAGTGATAAGGACAATGGTCACATCTGCACTAGGGCCCTCATTCCGAGTGGTTTGCTCGCAAGCTGCTTTTAGCAGCTTTGCACACGCTTAGCCGCCGCCTACTGGGAGTGAATCTTAGCTTATCAAAATTGCGAACGAAAGATTCGCAATATTGCGAAAAGACTTCTCTGTGCAGTTTCTGAGTAGCTCGAGACTTACTCTTCCAGTGCGATCAGTTCAGTGCTTGTCGTTCCTGGTTTGACGTCACAAACACACCCAGCGTTCGCCCAGACACTCCTCCGTTTCTCCAGCCACTCCCGCGTTTTTCCCAGAAACGGTAGCGTTTTTTCACACACTCCCATAAAACGGCCTGTTTCCGCCCAGAAACACCCACTTCCTGTCAATCACATTACGATCACCAGAACGAAGAAAAAACCTCGTAATGCCGTGAGTAAAATTCCTAGCTGCATAGCAAATTTACTTGGCGCAGTCGCACTGCGGACATTGCGCATGCGCATTAGCGACTAATCGCTCCGTTGCGAGAAAAAAAATAACGAGCGAACAACTCGGAATGACCCCCTAGATCCAATGCAGAGGAACATGACAACACAGACCAATGCCTTCTTATTGGGCTGCATGATCACATCCCTCTTACAGTACTCACACACCACCAGCTTTTGACTGAAGCTTCTCACACACCCTGGTCTGAGAGTTTCAGGAATGTGAGAAAATCTGGTGGTTTGTAGTCCATGTGGGATCTGTTTTAAGGGAATGTGATGTTTCTTTCTTTGATGCAATGTATTTTTTTTAGTTTTTTGTTGAGGTTAAGAAAAATAAGAGGCCCATTATAAGTCAGAGGGCTGCATCAGGTATCAGGCTGTCAATCACTGATACAGATGAAGACTGGTCTTAGCAGGGAAGGTAACTTTGGGAATCATCAACATGTCACAAGAAGGATGGAGATTTTAAATATCACACACAGCATATAGGTCAAGAAATGTTCGGATAGAGCTGAATCTCTAGAACTCACATATAGTAGACCATTTAAAACTTTATCAGAACAGTTATTGTGCCGCAGATGCTAGCTGTATGTGAGAGAGTCATCTATACCACTTTCACACTGATGCCCGGGCTCTGAACAGTGTCCGACCCAGATACTGAACAGGGGTCGGAACTGGGGTTCCAGCTATACTCACCCCTGTCACACTGGGTCGTTGGTGTTCACACAGGATTCTTGGAGATGACATAATCTCCAAGCGTTCCTGAACCTGCCATGTATGAACCGGGTCTGCCTTTCACACTGCAGCTGAACCGGGAATAACCCTAGTCGCTACCCAAGTCAAGGACCCAGGATAAACCTGGTATGTACGACACGGGTTGACCCTTTCACATCGTGACGGCTTTTCCTGGCAATATCCTGGGTTCTCAGCTCGGTGTGAAAGAGGTACTAGAGAGTTACGGCAGCTACTGGATCAATCGCCCGTTCTGCTGATTTTTGGGCTGGGGGATTTTGAAAATCCAACATGTTGGAAATCCTTGATTCACTGATTGTGACCAATGAATGATCAGAATCTGCAAATCTAGGATTTTTAAAATGCAGTATTTTGCTGATTCCCTTACAGATTGCCGATCAGCGAAGTCCACCGATCAGACAGAACAGATCAGAGTAAGCAGAACGGGGGATCAGCCTGTAGTTGTATGGGCCCCATTAATGGAGAAAATGTGAATAAAATGGATGTAGACAATTTATTTCAATAATGTAAATATATAGGAGGTAAGCAATAGGGTGAAATGGAAATTGTTTTCAAAATGGAAAGTAATATTTATATTTATCCAGATTGGCCCGAAAGATTGGTAACATGGAGTCAAACCTGGCCAAAGAGTGTGGCCCTGGTATCGTTTGTGACGCAATCCAGCCACACTCAGATATAATCATTGGACAATGTCTGTGCCAGCGAAGGAAATCCCTGCCGAGACTACATATATACGTTGGTAGCTGCTACAGTATTTTGGAAGTGAATGAATATGGCCTGGATAATAAATCCATTGTGATTATCATTAAAAATCAGCACATTATTTTTATTCTTAGATAGTGGCTGAAGCTATATATTAGTAATTGTAACTATGGAAAAATAAAGAGTATTGTTCTCATTGTAAAACAAAAAAAAAAGGTCTAGTGACTTAGACAGGATATGTGCTGTAATGAGCAAGCGGAAGACAATGGACTGGATGGAATTTTGTGTCAGCAAATGCAGACAACCATGGCCTCATCTCCCCTACTCATACGAGGTAGATTGGTGCACTTGTCATTTTCTGAGCATCCAGTGAGTCAAGAGGAACTGACAGGTTTGACTATCGCAGGTGATTTTCTAACTTTAATATCTCTGCTCGCTCCCATCAACTCAACAAAGGAAACAGGTACAACTAATTGATGTGATTAATCAAAGAGTTAGAGTAAATGGTTATGCTGTCACTGTAATTAATACTAATGAATGGCGTCAGCAAACAAACACTGCTAATTTAACACATTTTTACACTACATTTAAATATTCATAATTATTTTAAGAAAAATTCTTCTGTATAATGTATCTTTCAAGCTGTTTTGTAATTGTAAAATTCTGACTGAAAAGCCTCACAAAACCACAAGGAGTTTCCCGTCTTTGAGGAAGGCAGTGATGTCACTTCCTGCTGCTGACAAACCAGTTAGTTGCTAACCAAACACATATTTATTATTTACAGTTGCTGGCTCCAGGCTTTGTCTGTTGTCTGACAGATGAAATATAAACAACAAAACACTATGAAAGATGTATGTACGCTAGGTATAAAATAGATGCCATGAAAGCATTATAGGTCTACATTTAGGCTGAAGTCTCCACATGATATCCCCTAATATACATCGTTAGGCGCAAAATTGATAAACCCACTACTCATACTTTATATAACTAATGTCCACAAATATATTGTGAATACTTAAGCGAATAACATCCCAGTATGCTCTGGGGCAGTACTTGCTGTTGGTTCTATAATAATTACACAGTAGATAGAAATGGGCATATGTAATAGGGTCCGAGTTTGCTGGAGGTGCGGGATGCAGACCGTTCTCTTACTTTTTTTTAAAGCGGCAATCATGTCAAGACAAAACCATGCCATGATTGCCGCTTTAAAAAAAAATTCAAAGTTTGACCCACACCTCTGACCAACTCAGACTTCATTACATCCGGCCCCAACAAAATATAGCATCAGGTATTGAAGCCAGGGCGGCCCATAGAGGGGGTAAAGTGGGGGCAGATGTCTAGGGATAGGCTTGCCATAATATCCATTTAATACGGAACACTTATGATTTACATAATGTGATTCTGTGACAGGTCTTTCTATGTACCTTTAACTTCCTATATTTTTTTATTGCCTTTTCCCCCTCCACGTTTAGCAGTTAGCCCCTGTTTCTAGGGCTCTTTGGAGCCAGGACCGTCTGACTACTAGTGCCTGATCAACCATTCAGGCAGCTGATCAGGCAGCACTCTGGGGTGCCGTGCCTTGGTAATGGCACCAGTGCCCCCCGCAACCTATTTACCTTGTTGTGATACCACAGTTGAACTATTTAAATACACCATCATATGCCTGGTTCCCTGCAGCTTTTGGCCACAGATACCTTCTTATAATGCTGCTCGGGGGACCACAACGCTATCACAGTGTGCAGAACAGCTGGGAGGAGCAACTGAGTTTACATAGTGTTTAGACAAGTTGATGGCTATTATAAAATATGGGGAAGGGCGGCATCAATTACTATACATGTACTAATGTTGGGTATGGCATTGTTAAACGAGAAGGGGGAATGCCCAGGATAAAATTTGTTAGACACTTTGGCATTGACATATGTGTTTGTGTGTGTATATATATATATATATATATATATATTATATATATTATATATATTAATATATATATATATATATATATATATATATATATATATATATATATATATATAGTACATTTACAAATTGGGGGTATTATTATATTATTTGCCAAAACATGGAAGCTAGCTTGACTCAACAAGATCGACTTCTTGTTCACATGTGCTTTGCTATTCTGATCACATATCTGCTGGTGGTAATAACAGAACATGGCAGCAAATCTATTTAAAAGAGATCTTATAAGGCTTTAATCTCATGTCCCTGTAGTTTTTCTGATGGCTTTATGGGGACTGACTTCTCTCACCTAGATACTCATTGCTGACAATGGGCCTGATTCAGCTCCTGATGCTGCTGCTTTACCGATGGCTGGTACTTTGCGCATGCGCAGGACCTGTACTACGCATGTGCAGTATGGGTCCTGCATTGTCAGGCGCACTACATCAGCAGATGTCAAGAGATTGACTGTCAGCAGCCGCTTGTGGGTGGGGAGTGGGTGGTAATGGTCTCTGTTTCCCAAATCTAAGGTGCATAGTATCGTTATGAGGGAATGTTGAGGCCAGGGTCGCCATCGGAAGATGGAGACTTCTGGCCTCTTGGGAGGAGCTGAGGTGGCCGGCGAGTGATCTGTTGCTGTATCCTAGAACACAGCACTAGCACACACATGCATGCAGGAGGCATCTACTTATACCAGACACCTCCTGCTCCATTACCATATCTGAGCATCACTGCTTCTTCTAAGTCAGGAGCAGCAATGCACACTCCAACCACATCTGAATCAGGGCCAGTGTCACTGCACCGGGATCGGTAGAAAATGCCGGCATTCGGTATGCCGATGGTCAGAATACTGACCGCTGCATCCCGATGATCAGAATCCCAACATAGCCAGATTAAGGTAGGGCATACTGTACCCCAGGCCCCCTTTATCAGGGGCCCCCCAGCCAGAGCACACTGATATCGCTAGCTTACCCTCTTATGCAGCAGCAGAACCAGACAGCCAGAATGTGTATAGAGGCTGCTGCTATTCTTGCATGTGACAAGATAAATTATAGATTTTATTTTTCTATGTATATATTAAGATTGTTTGAGTTGTCTATGTTCCACTACAAGAAAATTATATAAAATAGTTGTCTTTCAATTATGTGGCAATGCATTATTAAACTATTAGTTTAAATCTAATATACACCATTAGGTTAAATTTAATATACTCAATCCATACATCCCAACATGACCCATACCAGGACGGATAAAATGCACCCTACCTGGACTTCAGTCTTAAGTTATGATTGCAATTACCTGTGTTGAGACACCTTTCATATCAATGAAATAGTTCAACACAGTTGACACCATTTATATATTGGGCTGGATGTACTAAGCGGAAAATGCGGTAAACTCCCTGTTTACCGCATTTTCCTGATGTACTAACCCCCGGCCGGCAGGACAGCGCCGCGGCGGGGTACGCCAGCTTTAGCTGGCGATAGTCCATAGAAGCCTATGGGCTTCTCTCCGCGGCGCTGTGTGAGGGATCCGATCAGATCCCTCCCAGCATGCCCTGCGGCCGCACCCGTCACCCCGCGCATGCGCAGACTGACTCCTGGGGCCGAATCCCGGAAGTCAGGCTGCCGCTGCGCATCGCGGAGGACAGCTCTTATGGGAAGAGCTGTCCTCCGCAATGCTGATCGCATATGTTAGTACATATGCGATCAGCATTGTGGCGCAGGGCGGCGATGGGCGGCGATGTACATTAGTACATCCCGCCCTTTATGAGGGAAGTACAGATAGAGAGCATGTTGGAGCCATGCACAATCTAATATACCCCCCCTCCCCCCTTCCACTGGGGCCCCCATGTTTTAAGTGCCCCAGGCATCCTAAGGCTTAATCCGGCCCTGGAAGGTAAGTATACTTACCTTACACAAATGTTCCCCTAAATCTCCCCCCACCCCCCACAGACTAACCCTCACCCATAGTGGTGGCAGCCTAACCCTAACCTTACCCCCGTGGGCTAAACCTAACCTCCCAACCCCAAAGCTTACCTCTCGGTACTTACTTGTTCGGGATCTCGGCACCGGAGGTTACACTATTCGGGATGCTGGTGGCGGCATTACAAGTAGTGTCGGGATCCTGGCATCAGTATTTCGACCGCTGGGATCTTGACCGGATCCCACTGCACCTACATTGTTAATATGTACCCGGAATGTCAGATTTGACAAAGTAGACCTAGAAGGAAGTTAGTCTGTCTTGGGATGTTTTCACCTCATTTACTATTTGCTATTTGTTGATTATTTTTTTCCCCATTTTTCTTTATAGTTCCAGCTTATTCAATTCTGGAATATTTTTGCTCTTTAGGTTATTTCAGGACATTTGTGAGTGTTCAAATTTCTCTTACTTCTGAATCAACTGTATCTAGTACCGTCATATGTCTTTCTTACGGAAATTAATAAAAAAGAGAGCCACATCCTTTGTGCGTGCAATATTACAAATTGCATTGTTCGCACACTTTTTACCATAAAAAGATTAAAAGGAAAAAGTTTTAAACAGCACAAATCTTCTAGGCAAGTGTTGTGTCTTGTGGTTTAAGCAGCACAATGATAAAATAATGTAAAAAGAAAAACAAAGCATTTTACTAGTGTAGTCATTTCTGGAAGGTGCCAGGGTGCACACGACAGCTCAATTTGCTGATGCTTATAGAGTGAGAGTGCATGAGATGATGTCAGTGTGGAATTCCGATGGTAAGATATCACCAGCAAGTGTAAAGAGTGATGTGCATTAGAGATGTGCACCGGACATTTTTCGGGTTTTGTGTTTTGGTTTTGGATTCGGTTCCGCGGCCGTGTTTTGGATTCGGACGCGTTTTTCCAAAACCTCCCTGAATTTTTTTTGTCGGATTCGGGTGTGTTTTGGATTCGGATGTTTTTTACAAAAACCCCTCAAAAACAGCTTAAATCATAGAATTTGGGGGTCATTTTGATCCCATAGTATTATCAACCTCAATAACCATAATTTACACTAATTTTCAGTCTATTCTGAACACCTCGCACCTCACAATATTATTTTTAGTCCTAAAATTTACACCGAGGTCGCTGGATGGCTAAGCTAAGCGACACAAGTGGCCGACACAAACACCTGGCCCATCTAGGAGTGGCACTGCAGTGTGACAGGATGGCACTTCAAAAAAATAGTCCCCAAACAGCACATGATGCAAAGAAAAAAAGAGAAACACCAAGGTCGCTGTGTGACTAAGCTAAGCGACACAAGTGGCCGACACAAACACCTGGCCCATCTAGGAGTGGCACTGCAGTGTCAGACAGGATGACAGATTTAAAAAATAGTCCCCAAACAGCACATGATGCAAAGAAAAAAAGAGGTGCAATGAGGTACCTGTGTGACTAAGCTAAGCGACCCAAGTGGCCGACACAAACACCTGGCCCATCTAGGAGTGGCACTGCAGTTTTCTAGCGAGAGGGTGAGTGCTTCCATCCTCATGTGAATCTGAACCACTAGCCATGAACATAGGCCAAGGCCTCAGCCGTTCCTTGCCACTCCGTGTCGTAAATGGCATATTGGCAAGTTTACGCTTCTCATCAGACGCTTTTAATTTTGATTTTTGGGTCATTTAACTGAACTTTTGTTTTTTTTATTTTACATGCTCTCTACTATGACATTGGGCATCGGCCTTGGCAGACGAAGTTGATGGCATTTCATCATCTCGGCCATGACTAGTGGCAGCAGCTTCAGCACGAGGTGGAAGTGGATCTTGATCTTTCCCTATTTTAACCTCCACATTTTGTTCTCCATTTTTTAATGTGTGGAATTATATGCCAGTATCAATAGCAATGGCCTACTACTATATATACTGCGGACAACTGAAATGCACCATAGGTATGGATGGATAGTATACTTGACGACACAGAGGTAGGTAGAGCAGTGGCCTACTGTACCATACTGCTATATATTATATACTGGTGGTCAGCAAACTGTGCAAAACTGAAATGCACCATAGGTATGGATGGATAGTATACTTGACGACACAGAGGTAGGTAGAGCAGTGGCCTTCCGTACCGTACTGCTATATATACTGGTGGTCACTGTCAGCAAACTGCAAAACTATAAACAGGTAATTGTACTGCGGTCAGTCCTATGTTCATCTGTAGATGATGAAGGTCTATATATGGACAGTATTCTGTGTACTTGATGAGGATACAGTGCACTCATATATGAGCAATGGGTTATGTTCTGAGAGTAATAAACGATAAACTGAAAAGAGATTTTTGTGTCTGAGTGTACCATTTGTCTTGTGGGTTTAATAAATAACAGACCTGGAAGAAGAAATAATAATAGGATTTTATTCTATTTATAAATTGTCCTCCGTTATGGTGCGGATAAATCAGATAGAAAAAAATGGAAAAATAGGAATAAAAATAAAAATAAATAAAAATGTAAAAATAAAATGGGTCAAAAACAGAACAAATAGAGCTTAAAGCAAATGCTCACAGTCCAGAATGATGGGGTAGTGAGGATTTTCAAAATAAAGTCTTATAAATGGTGGTATCCAAAGTTCAGATGCAGTTCATACAGTTTGCGGCGTCCCGCATAAATTGTCTCAGAGCGCTCGAGGGAGTGGATGATGTCTGGGTACGTGATGGTTAATGAGGTTAGTGCAGTGCTGGATATTGTAAACTGGCAAGGAGTGGATGAGTTAAAGCTTCGGACTAGTTCGTCCACCTCTCCCCTGGTCCCAAGAGTCGCGCCTGTGTTCAGGCGTTCCCCTGGTACCTAGTCGGTTCGAGGGACGAACAATGTCTAGGGTCTGGGAGATCACGACCAGCACTCTCCGGAGCGTCTGTTCGCGAAATCCCCTACCGCGTACGGAGACTCACCTGCTGCCGCTTCCCGCCGTCCGCTGTGTCTCTGCACTGGCTCCCTTCCAGCGTCCTCCTGGTTGCTAGGTGACGTCCTATTACTTCCGTTCTTCTGGGTCACGTGACCGAGATGTCCCGTCTTTTCTTCCGCTCGTGGCTCTCTGTTAGATGTAGGTTCTGTTTATCAAGATGTGTTTTTTATGGCACCAACGCGTTTCAACCCCATAGGGGTCTTCCTCTGGGAGAAGTGAAGATAAGGGTTCAATTCCCTTGATCTTTTGAGTCCGTGCAAGGTCACGCCCCTCATCATGTGATATCTGTATGTTCCTCTCATTGGTCCTCTTTTCTGTCCATCAAAACAAGTGTGGACTCAGTTTGATTCGAATTTTTTCAGATTTTGATTCAAATAATGAGTCAGTGGTGGTAATTGAGGATTTTCTACCTTACCCTCATCAACTCATTTATTTTAGTGGAAATGAAAGAGAAAGCAACTAGGACGAATATAGTATAATAAGTTATGATTGTTCCTAAAGTCACTTTCTGCACACTATTGATTTAACCTCATTCTCAAGATTAAGACCAAAAGGGGATAAAGTTTTTAATTCATACATCCACCTGAGCTCTGCGGTATTAATCTTGCTCGTGAAATCCCCCCCTCTCCAGTTGGCCTGTACCTCCTGTATCCCTATAAATTTCAGGGACCGTGGGTCACTTCCATGATAATGTTTGAAGTGTTTTTAGGGGTCAGCAGCAAGGGGGGTGCAAACAGCAACAGCACACCAATCAAGAAAAGGAAGTTAGAAGGACAAGAAGAGGATGCAGGGGGGGAGAAAAGAACAAAATTAGGAGACAACTCGGAGTAGAAGAACTAGGGAAGGGAATATTCAATTTAAGTGACGTTACACTCACGGACAATCATTTAAAACTTTTGGACAAAGGGCTTAAATTTGCACCAACCAGCAAGATGGATAAATTCACCACCTACCTTGATTTACATAAGTTCGCACGCAAATTATCCCTCAAGAAATATTTTGCTACCACAACACCTGCACCGGTAAGAAATGAAAGGATTGCAGAAACATTTAAACATAGCACACTAAAGCCACCATCAAAGTTTAATCCAAATCATTTGAGGGGAATCACAGGTTGAAGCATTCGTTAAAATGGTAGAGAAAGACATAGAAACATTAAATACAAACAGACATGCACAGAACCTTACCAGAAAAGAAAAAAATGGCACTACAAGATCTACAAGACAACAATTCCTTGATAATTATGCCAGCTGACAAGGGAGGGGGAGTTGTTTTACTCAACAAGACTGATTATATTAAGGAGGCCAAACAGATTTTGGAGGACACTACCACATACAAAAAGTTGACTCAGAACCCGACTGAAACATTTCAAAAGGAACTAGAATCACATTTAAAAAAGGGAGCAGATTTAGGCATTTTGAATGAACAGGAACACCAATACATCAGAACTCAACATCCAATAATTCCCGTATTTTATTATCTACCTAAGATACATAAGGATCCACTCAACCCACCAGGTAGACCCATCATTTCAGGGATTGGCTCCCTGACATTCCATCTTTCAGAGTACTTGGACATATTCTTGCAACCTTATGTCCAAAAACTAGAATCTTATCTACGAGATACAACACATATTCTTAACAAATTACAAAAGCTACAATGGAGGGAGGATTTTTGGCTGGTCACCTCAGATGTCACATCGTTATATTCAGTTATAGATCATAGCCAAGGATTAACAAGCATAAAATATCACCTAGAGAAAGACGCAAATCTAAAGAACTTACAGAAACAGTTCATCATTGACAGTATTGAATTCATCTTAAGACACAACTATGCATGGTTTGAGGGAACATACTACCTACAGACTACAGGAACAGCGATGGGCACGAGATTCGCCCCAAGCTACGCCAATCTCTTCATGAGTTGGTGGGAGGACAAATTCATCTGGTCCAATCCCAAGCTTGGGGAGAATCTCGTGCTCTGGACGAGATACATAGATGATTTGTTCTTTATCTGGTGAGGTGAAGAGCAGACTCTGACCAATTTCCTACATGAAATGAACGTAAACGACAATAACCTCAAGTTCACTACCAAATACAGTAAAGACAGGGTTGAATTTCTAGATCTTAGTATATCCGTGGAAGAGGGACAATTACAGACCAAAACCTTTAGGAAGAATGTTGACGTGAACAGCCACATTCTATCCACAAGTGAACACCACCCCAACTGGTTGAAATCCATACCCAAGGGACAATTCACACGAATTAGGAGAAACTGTTCCAGAAAAGAAGATTACATCACCCAGGGGAAAGAACTTATGGGGGAATTCAAAGAGAAAATGTACAGTGTTCACACATTAGAGGAGGCATTTATGGAGGTAGGGGAAAAGGATAGGAACCAACTACTAGAGTACAAAGAAAAAGCCAACACACAACATTCAAATGAGGTACTGTTTGTTACAGATTACACACAACAAGCAAGGTCCATCCAGCAGATTATAAAAAAAACACTGGCCGCTTCTGTTAGAAGATGAGATTTTAAATGATGTTCTCAAAGAAAAACCAAAAATTGTATTTAGAAAAGCAACGGATTTGAAGCAGAAATTGGTACACAGCCACATACCGCCAAGACAGATGACACAATCCATCATTAACCAGACAGGACCAGGAGAGGGTTTCTTTTACTGTGGAACATGCATAGCCTGTAAGAACATGGGAATGTCAAGCACTAAACCATCTATTAATTTCATTTCCAATAATACCCAGAAAAAATATAAAATAAAGAACAGACTCACATGCAACAGCAAACGAGTCATATATCTATTGGAATGTGGTTGTAAAAAACAATATGTGGGAAGGACCATACGTAAACTTAAAACAAGAATAAACGAACACATCCGTAATATCAAAAAGGGATTAGAAGACCATAATCTTTCGAAACACTTCAAACATTATCATGGAAGTGACCCACGGTCCCTGAAATTTATAGGAATACAGGAGGTACAGGCCAACTGGAGAGGGGGGGATTTCACGAGCAAGATTAATACCGCAGAGCTCAGGTGGATGTATGAATTAAAAACTTTATCCCCTTTTGGTCTTAATCTTGAGAATGAGGTTAAATCAATAGTGTGCAGAAAGTGACTTTAGGAACAATCATATCTTATTATACTATATTCGTCCTAGTTGCTTTCTCTTTCATTTCCACTAAAATAAATGAGTTGATAAGGGTAAGGTAGAAAATCCTCAATTACCACCACTGACTCATTATTTGAATCAAAATCTGAAAAAATTCGAATCAAACTGAATCCACACTTGTTTTGATGGACAGAAAAGAGGACCAATGAGAGGAACATACAGATATCACATGATGAGGGGCGTGACCTTGCATGGACTCAAAAGATCAAGGGAATTGAACCCTTATCTTCACTTCTCCCAGAGGAAGACCCCTATGGGGTTGAAACGCGTTGGTGCCATAAAAAACACATCTTGATAAACAGAACCTACATCTAACAGAGAGCCACGAGCGGAAGAAAAGACGGGACATCTCGGTCACGTGACCCAGAAGAACGGAAGTAATAGGACGTCACCTAGCAACCAGGAGGACGCTGGAAGGGAGGACGGGAGCCAGTGCAGAGACACAGTGGACGGCGGGAAGCGGCAGCAGGTGAGTCTCCGTACGCGGTAGGGGATTTCGCGAACAGACGCTCCGGAGAGCGCTGGTCGTGATCTCCCAGACCCTAGACATTGTTCGTCCCTCGAACCGACTAGGTACCAGGGGAACGCCTGAACACGGGCGCGACTCTTGGGACCAGGGGAGAGGTGGACGAACTAGTCCGGAGCTTTAACTCATCCACTCCTTGCCAGTTTACAATATCCAGCACTGCACTAACCTCATTAACCATCACGTACCCAGACATCATCCACTCCCTCGAGCGCTCTGAGACAATTTATGCGGGACGCCGCAAACTGTATGAACTGCATCTGAACTTTGGATACCACCATTTATAAGACTTTATTTTGAAAATCCTCACTACCCCATCATTCTGGACTGTGAGCATTTGCTTTAAGCTCTATTTGTTCTGTTTTGACCCATTTTATTTTTACATTTTTATTTATTTTTATTTTTATTTCTATTTTTCCATTTTTTTCTATCTGATTTATCCGCACAATAACGGAGGACAATTTAAAAATAGAATAAAATCCTATTATTATTTCTTCTTCCAGGTCTGCTATTTATTAAACCCACAAGACAAACGGTACACCCAGACACAAAAATCTCTTTTCAGTTTATCGTTTATTACTCTCAGAACATAACCCATTGCTCATATATGAGTGCACTATCCTCATCAAGTACACAGAATACTGTCCATATATAGACCTTCATCATCTACAGATGAACATAGGACTGAGCGCAGTACAATTACCTGTTTATAGATTTACGTACGTAGGTGGTCACCTATATAGTACGGCAGCTTGTCCGAACCATAAGGGACTCGGTGCGCAGATAAAAACCCCCCAATTTTTGTGAAACTGCAAAACTAAAATGCACCACAGGTATAGAATCTAGATGGATACTATACTTGACGACACAGAGGTAAATAGAGCAGTGGCCTTCCGTACCGTACTGCTATATATACTGGTGGTCACTGTCAGCAAACTGCAAAACTAAAATGCACCACAGGTATAGAATCTAGATGGATACTATACTTGACGACACAGAGGTAAATAGAGCAGTGGCCTTCCGTACCGTACTGCTATATATACTGGTGGTCACTGTCAGCAAACTGCAAAACTAAAATGCACCACAGGTATAGAATCTAGATGTATAGTATACTTGACGACACAGAGGTAGGTAGAGCAGTGGCCTTCCGTACCGTACTGCTATATATACTGGTGGTCACTGTCAGCAAACTGCAAAACTAAAATGCACCACAGGTATAGAATCTAGATGGATAGTATACTTGACGACACAGAGGTAGGTAGAGCAGTGGCCTTCTGTACCGTACTGCTATATATACTGCTGGTCACTGTCAGCAAACTGCAAAACTAAAATGCACCACAGGTATAGAATTTAGATGGATAGTATACTTGACGACACAGAGGTAGGTAGAGCAGTGGCCTTCCGTACCGTACTGCTATATATACTGGTGGTCACTGTCAGCAAACTGCAAAACTAAAATGCACCACAGGTATAGAATCTAGATGGATAGTATACTTGACGACACAGAGGTAGGTAGAGCAGTGGCCTTCCGTACCGTACTGCTATATATACTGCTGGTCACTGTCAGCAAACTGCAAAACTAAAATGCACCACAGGTATAGAATCTAGATGGATAGTATACTTGACGACACAGAGGTAGGTAGAGCAGTGGCCTTTCCGTACCATACTGCTATATATACTGGTGGTCACTGTCAGCAATCTGCAAAACTAAAATGCACCACAGGTATAGAATCTAGATGGATAGTATACTTGACGACACAGAGGTAGGTAGAGCAGTGGCCTTCCGTACCGTACTGCTATATATACTGCTGGTCACTGTCAGCAAACTGCAAAACTAAAATGCACCGCAGGTATAGAATCTAGATGGATAGTATACTTGACGACACAGAGGTAGGTAGAGCAGTGGCCTTCTGTACCGTACTGCTATATATACTGGTGGTCACTGTCAGCAAACTGCAAAACTAAAATGCACCACAGGTATAGAATCTAGATGGATAGTATACTTGACGACACAGAGGTAGGTAGAGCAGTGGCCTTCCGTACCGTACTGCTATATATACTGGTGGTCACTGTCAGCAAACTGCAAAACTAAAATTCACCACAGGTATAGAATCTAGATGGATAGTATACTTGACGACACAGAGGTAGGTAGAGCAGTGGCCTTCCGTACCGTACTGCTATATATACTGGTGGTCACTGTCAGCAAACTGCAAAACTAAAATGCACCACAGGTATAGAATCTAGATGGATAGTATACTTGACGACACAGAGGTAGGTAGAGCAGTGGCCTTCCGTACCGTACTGCTATATATACTGGTGGTCACTGTCAGCAAACTGCAAAACTAAAATGCACCACAGGTATAGAATCTAGATGGATAGTAAACTTGACGACACAGAGGTAGGTAGAGCAGTGGCCTTTCCGTACCGTACTGCTATATATACTGGTGGTCACTGTCAGCAAACTGCAAAACTAAAATGCACCACAGGTATAGAATCTAGATGGATAGTATACTTGATGACACAGAGGTAGGTAGAGCAGTGGCCTTCCGTACCGTACTGCTATATATACTGGTGGTCACTGTCAGCAAACTGCAAAACTAAAATGCACCACAGGTATAGAATCTAGATGGATAGTATACTTGACGACACAGAGGTAGGTAGAGCAGTGGCCTTCCGTACCGTACTGCTATATATACTGGTGGTCACTGTCAGCAAAACTCTGCACTGTACTCCTCCTATATAATACTGCTGGTCCCCAGTCCCCACAATAAAGCAGTGTGAGCACAGATATATGCAGCACACTGAGCACTGATATGGAGCGTTTTTCAGGCAGACAACGTATAATACTGGTGGTCACTGGTCAGCAAAACTCTGCACTGTACTCCTCCTATATAATACTGCTGGTCCACAGTCTCCACAATAAAGCAGTGTGAGCACAGATATACTGTATGCAGCACACTAAGCACAGATATGGAGCGTTTTTCAGGCAGACAACGTATAATACTGGTGGTCACTGGTCAGCAAAACTCTGCACTGTACTCCTCCTATATAATACTGCTGGTCCCCAGTCCCCACAATAAAGCAGTGTGAGCACAGATATATGCAGCACACTGAGCACAGATATGGAGCGTTTTTCAGGCAGACAACGTATAATACTGGTGGTCACTAGTCAGCAAAACTCTGCACTGTACTCCTCCTATATAATACTGCTGGTCCCCAGTCCCCACAATAAAGCAGTGTGAGCACAGATATATGCAGCACACTGAGCACAGATATGGAGCGTTTTTCAGGCAGAGAACGGATAAAACTGGTGGTCACTGATCAGCAAAACTCTGCACTGTACTCCTCCTTTATAATACAGCTGCTCCCCAGTCCCCACAATTAAGCAATAAGCACAAATATTTGCAGCAACATTAATAAACGGAGAGGACGCCAGCCATGTCCTCTCCCTAACATTTCCAATGCACGAGTGAAAATGGCGGCGACGCGCGGCTCCTTATATAGAATCCGAATCTCGCGAGAATCAGACAGCGGGATGATGACGTTCGGGCGCGCTTGGGTTAACCGAGCCATATGGGAGAATCCGAGTATGTCTCGACCCGTGTAAAATGGGTGAAGTTCGGGGGGGTTCGGTTTCCGAGGATCCGAACCCGCTCATCACTAATGTGCATACTCAGTGGTACAAGTAGAAAAAATGTCTTATAGGTACTATGTGCGCGCATGCACAAAAAAATATGGGTGTAGCCAAATGCCACATGGAGCGTGGCCAATGAAAATGGGGGCGTGGTACACATATGGGGGGGGGCAGATACACATATGACCCCCATAGTGCCAGATACACATTGCCCCACAGTGCCAGATATACATTGCCCCACAGTGCCAGATATACATTGCCCCACAGTGCCAGATATACATTGCCCCACTGTGCCAGATATACATGTCCCCACAGTGCCAGATACACATTGCCCCACAGTGCCAGATACACATTGCCCCACAGTGCCAGATACACATTGCCCCACAGTGCCAGATACACATTGCCCCACAGTGCCAGATACACATTGCCCCTCAGTGCCAGATACACAAATGCCCCCAGAGTGCCAGATATACATTGCCTCACAGTGCCAGATACACAAATGCCCCCACAGTGCCAGATATGCCCCACAGTGCCAGCTACATATATGCCCCCAGTGCCAGATATGCCCCCAGTGACAGATACAGAAATGCCCCCAGTGCCAGATACACACGTCCCCGCAGTGCCAGATATGCCCCCACTGCCAGATACAGAAATGCCCCCAGTGCCAGATACACATGTCCCCCCAGTGCCAGATACAGAAATGCCCCCACAGTGCCAGATATGCCCCCAGTGCCAGATACAGAGTTGCCCCCAGTGCCAGATACAGAAATGCCCCCAGTGCTAGATACACATGTCCTCACAGTGCCCCCCCCCCTTCCCCTGCTGCTTACTGCACTGCTGCTGTCCTGTATGTGAGGAGAGGAGAGAGCAGCATGCACCTCTCCTGCCCCTCAGTCTCCAGTGGCGGTGCGGGTGTCTACCTTCAATTAGGCGCCGATCCGTGAGCCAATCAAAGCTCGCGGTCCGGCAGCCGATTAGGAGCCTTGGCTGTCGGTCCGTGAGCTCTGATTTGCTCATGGGCCGGTGCCGAATTGAAGGTAGACACTGAGGGGCAGGAGAGGCGCACACTGCGCTCTCCTCCCCTCACAGCGGCAGTGGAGGGAGGGAGCAGCGGCCCGGCGGCGGTGGGTACGGCATACCCATGGCTAAATTCTTAAGGGTATGCCGTACCTGCGCGTACCCGCCCACTTGCACCACTAACGGTGGGTACGGCGTACCCACGGCTAAATTCTTAAGGGTACACTATACCCGCATGTACCCACCCACTTGCACCGCTGTGCATACTGCAAGATTGTCAGATCAGCATACAGTATGTGTACATACAGATACTGACTTGGGGAGCAATTAGGAAGTCTTTGCTGTGATTTAAGAGAGTTTCACTACATGCCCTGTTTTATTTTTGTCTTCCTTCTATGCTTTCTTTCCTCAGACAGACTAGCTGTGACATGGACAGAGTGCCTGAAAGGTTTACGGAAATGCCTTTGCAGCTGCAAATTTGTATGCAGAGGCTGTGTGCAAAGACACCTCATCCTTTTTAGATCAGTCAATTTTTGAAGGTCAGAGTAGCCCTATGTTTGCGCAGCATGGCGGCAAGAAGTAAGATGGCGGGACATTGCAACTGGGTACAGGATTACAGTCGTAGCCACAAACGCCCCCAAAACAGTCGCGACATGCCTGGGCTTTTGCCACCACCCTGTTACCTTCACCAAATGGTCCCTGAATCACTTTGCATATAAATCTTCTCTGCGATCTCTACCATCACGGCACATGTGCAGTACGACTTAGACACACACACAGACGGATGATAACCGCTCATCTGTGAAAAAATCAGGTTTGCGTACATCTCTGAATCAGGCACACAGGTCATAAAAAAGTGCAAAACACACACACGCATATACAAACAGTATATATTTAAAAGTGTCAGAAAATCACCGTACATATTGAAATATAGGTTATTTGCTCTCAGTTATTTAGCAAATAAACAAAACAACTTTTAAGTTTTCTGTCAGACAGTAAAGCCACGTTGGACTCCTCCCTTAGAGCATAGATAGCACTCCCTACTAAGTAATGTCCAAGCCTTAAATATCTTCCCACGGAGATCTAAGCACAATAAAACAGAATGATGAATTACACCTAAAACCTAATAATTTCCCTATTACACCTAATCCTCTAAAATCTTTGTTTTATGTAAATGACAGTACAGTTAATCCTCCCTATATGCCTTGTTCCTGGGTGTTGATGACAGGTAGCCAGTCTGGCAGAACTTTAGCGCATCTATGATTCCAAGGCCAGTGCAACTGATAAAGTTCTAGTGACATTCGTTTACACTAATTAAGGATTTGTTATCTGTGCCATTGCTAGAAGCTGTCATGAAACTAATCCAAGGGAACAGCCCACACTAAGCAAATAAAGATTGTTTTCACATACACACACAGGTTTGTTTGCAGGCCGCAGCCATCTGTAACACTCTTCATCTCTATACTTTAAAACAACAGGAGGAGCACAAGCATAAACAAATGGTTATTATGCGTGGTAATTGATCCAGCTGAACAAATGTTGCTGTTGACTATGATAAGTATTGAGGCAACTTGTTGAAATCGGATATTTACTGGGATATTAAGGTGAACAAATTGCAATTGTCCATCCCCAGAAAAATCAAATGAACTGATCTTAATATTGGGCCTAGGGGCTAATTCAGAAATTATCGCTGCTGTGCGTTTTTACACAGCGGGCAATCAGGTCTGAATTGCGCCGGCGCCGCAGTGCACAGTCCCAGCATGTCAGGGTAACTGATCGTAGATGTCCTAAATTTAGCACATCTACGATCAACTCTGAATTCGCCCCCTAATTCACTAAGGATTGCAATTACAAAGCTGTTTGCAGCAGCTTTGCAATTGCAATCCTTAGCAATAGCAATTCAAATGCAGGAGGAGATGTATACCACCTACTCCCTGCATTTGCGATGCAATTACATATGAGATGATCATCGCGATCTGCGAGGGCAGGCTGAGTGAGCCTAAGCATTCTCAACCTTGCCATTGCAGGGCGGCTTGCAAAGCCAAGGAAACTGTCTCGTGACACAGTCCTTGGCCTCGGCGCTCCAGGAAAACGGAGACACCCCCGTTTTGCCAAGTATCGTCCACCCACACCCCTCCCCGCGAATGCCTCTGCCTCTCCATCAGGCAGTGGCGTACGTTCCTGCACTGAGATCGCAAACCCCATTCTGCACATGTGAGTTTGCAGGAACCAACAATCGGGGTAAATGCATTAAGGATCGCTGATACTCAATGACCCCCCTTTTCAAGTAGATCCATATTTTACATGTGAAGTCGGCTGTTGTAATGGGATCTTTATTAGTCTGGGTGTAATATAATTGGGAAATGACATACAAGTTCCCTACAATAGTAGAGGAGTTAACGAGCAGGTTTGATGAGTGATAATTACTGGGTTAATTAAAGACCCAGCCCATGTACTCTAGCTCATATGTTTCTCAAGGGAAAGCCCAGTCACAGCCTTTGTCCCAACAGGTCAATTATTGTAATCAGTAGCTATTAGGGAGTATCCCCAAAGCTGCAGTGGTCCAGAAACAGTAATCAGGAAGAACTCAGCCGGACTTGCATGATGCAAACATTTGTTTCTCATAATCTCACAGCTATACAAAATGACTGAATGTACAGTATACATATGTGAGCATATAAAGCAGCTCTGTGGGTGATTGAGCAGCCCTGATATGTGTACTGCTGCAGACAGCCTCTAACCGTGTTTATGCATGAAGCTGCGTTTCTAGAGAGGAGGCGACCCGTATGCAGACTCTGTGTGTGGGCCCCCTCCTCTACTGTAGCCGTCACCGCCGCTGTCAGTGCTGAGACTCTGGCACAGTGCCAGAGTTTACAGCACGGCGCCATTTTTCCAGAGTCCTGCGCATGCGCTGTAGACTCTGGCACTGTGCCAGAGTCTCTAGCGCTCAGTGCGCTAGCAGCGGCGGTGACGGCTACAGGAGAGGAAGGGGCCCACACACAGTCACCGATGGATGCCGGAAAGGTAAGTATAGAAGAAATGGGTGCAGTGTGTGCGGTGTGGGCCCCCTCTGGACCCAGGGGCCCGTGTGCACCACACACACTGCACCCATTATAGATATGCCAGTGTATGCATGCCATTTTCAGTCATATGTGAGAGGGTGTAATGCTCATTTCAACAAGCATTACAGCTCATCACTGCCCCTGGAATTCTAGAAATATGGCAATTTAAAATGATACCACATAAATGTGAAAATTAACATAATCGAACAAAAACAAAACAGAATCCCTGTAGTGTTACTCAGATGAGCACAGTATAAACCACAGGTCTGACTGAAGCATAGTTTTCCAACACTGTCTCTTACCTTAAAGCAGAAGTTCTCAAACACGGTCCTCAATGTTCCCCAACAGTCCAAGTTTTAAGTTTATGCATAATTGGCCACAGGTTACTTAATTAGCACCTCAGACAGTTTGATTTATCCATCTGTGCTGAGCACGGCTTAAAGTGGTCCTGGAGAAGTGGTGGAACTCATTTACCCTGCCACCTATGATCCCTCACATTAAGCAAGGCCAGTGCTAGCATTTTCGGCACCCTCATATAAATTAGTGCCCTACTTCCCATAATTTATAAGAGAAATTGATCTCTCAAAGAAGAAGCGTGGTCACACAATAGCACTTCCAATTCAAATTACACCACACAGTAGCACAGTCTTATTCACATTACACCGCATGTAGTGCCCCTGATTCATATTACACCACATAGTAATGCCCCTTATTCAGGTTACGTCACTCAGTTGTGCCCTTTATTCATGTTGCGTTACACAGTGGTACCCTTTATATCCCCCCAAGTGTGAGAAACACAGATATGGTTTATATCATTACATTTCTATTTATCAACAATTGAGTATTGTTAGCGCTAATTGTTGGTCCATATGGTGAGTTGGAAAAAAATGTTTTCACCTATTTATCAATAATAGTCAATAATATAGAGCTATGATAGTTGTTCCAGAAACCATCTGATCCCAGAAGAATTGTGTGCTGACATTGGTTATCACTGTAAACGTGCAAAGTGCTAAAGATACGATGTGCATCTGAAAGAGGTCTAGCCTACCGGGGAGGAATGAGAAGATCCCTTTGTGGTCAGGCTTCTCCCATGGGGGAAAGCGGGCTAACAATATCTTCAGATGGTATTAAATAACAGAGACAAGATCTAAAAAGAGCTTTTTGGAGATTGTTAAATAGTGCTAAAATGCTATTCCCCAATCAGATATGTATCTGATACCTTCTACTTTATAGCTTCAATAAATAGGGTTGTAGATCTGTTAACCCATCCACTAAATTTGATTGGTAGAATCTGGGTGTAGTTTCTATAGAAACATCCCAAGCGCACATGTTCTTCTATGTTCCTGCTCTACCAGGTAACTGGCCCCCTAATAGAGTAACTCTGTCTTATATGTAGCACATAGTGAATATTGATTACTAGAGATGAGCGGGTTCGGTTCCTCGGAATCCGAACCCGCCCGAACTTCAGCTTTTTTTACACGGATCCGAGCGACTCGGATCTTCCCGCCTTGCTCGGTTAACCCGAGCGCGCCCGAACGTCATCATGACGCTGTCGGATTCTCGCGAGGCTCGGATTCTATCGCGAGACTCGGATTCTATATAAGGAGCCGCGCGTCGCCGCCATTTTACACGTGCATTGAGATTGATAGTGAGAGGACGTGGCTGGCGTCCTCTCCGTTTAGAGAAGAAATAGATAGGAGAGTGAGAGTGAGACAGTGACACTTCATTTACTGGAGCTTAGGAGGAGTACTCAGACAGAGAGTGCAGAATTTTGCTGATAGTATTAGTTAGTTATACTAGTGACAGAGTGAGACAGTGACACTTCATTTACTGGAGCTTAGGAGGAGTACTCAGACAGAGAGTGCAGAATTTTGCTGATAGTATTAGTTAGTTATACTAGTTAGAGATGAGCGGGTTCGGTTTCTCTGAATCCGAACCCGCCAGAACTTCATGTTTTTTTTCACGGGTCCGAGCGACTCGGATCTTCCCGCCTTGCTCGGTTAACCCGAGCGCGCCCGAACGTCATCATGACGCTGTCGGATTCTCGCGAGGCTCGGATTCTATCGCGAGACTCGGATTCTATATAAGGAGCCGCGCGTCGCCGCCATTTTCACACGTGCATTGAGATTGATAGGGAGAGGACGTGGCTGGCGTCCTCTCCGTTTAGAATAGATTAGAGAGACACTTGATTTACTAATTTTGGGGAGCATTAGGAGTACTCAGTACAGTGCAGAGTTTTGCTGATAGTGACCACCAGTTTTATTTATAATCCGTTCTCTGCCTGAAAAAAGCGATACACAGCACACAGTGACTCAGTCACATACCATATCTGTGTGCACTGCTCAGGCTCAGGCCAGTGTGCTGTATCATCTATTATCTATATATAATATTATATATATCTGTCTGACTGCTCAGCTCACACAGCTTATAATTGTGGGGGAGACTGGGGAGCACTACTTGCAGTGCCAGTTATAGGTTATAGCAGGAGCCAGGAGTACATAATATATTATATAGTGAGTGACCACCAGACACACAGTGCAGTTTATTTAATATATCCGTTCTCTGCCTGAAAAAAGCGATACACACAGTGACTCAGTCAGTCACATACCATATCTGTGTGCACTGCTCAGGCTCAGGCCAGTGTGCTGCATCATCTATATATATTATATATCTGTCTGACTGCTCAGCTCACACAGCTTATAATTGTGGGGGAGACTGGGGAGCACTACTGCAGTGCCAGTTATAGGTTATAGCAGGAGCCAGGAGTACATAATATTATATTAAAACAGTGCACACTTTTGCTGCAGGAGTGCCACTGCCAGTGTGACTAGTGACCAGTGACCTGACCACCAGTATATATAATATTAGTAGTAGTATACTATCTCTTTATCAACCAGTCTATATTAGCAGCAGACACAGTACAGTGCGGTAGTTCATGGCTATGGCTACCTCTGTGTCGGCACTCGGCAGCCCGTCCATAATTGTATATACCACCTAACCGTGGTTTTTTTTTCTTTCTTTATACATACATACTAGTTACGAGTATACTATCTCTTTATCAACCAGTCTATATTAGCAGCAGACACAGTACAGTGCGGTAGTTCACGGCTGTGGCTACCTCTGTGTCGGCACTCGGCAGCCCGTCCATAATTGTATATACCACCTAACCGTGGTTTTTTTTTCTTTCTTTATACATACATACTAGTTACGAGTATACTATCTCTTTATCAACCAGTCTATATTAGCAGCAGACACAGTACAGTGCGGTAGTTCACGGCTGTGGCTACCTCTGTGTCGGCACTCGGCAGCCCGTCCATAATTGTATATACCACCTAACCGTGGTTTTTTTTTCTTTCTTTATACATACATACTAGTTACGAGTATACTATCTCTTTATCAACCAGTCTATATTAGCAGCAGACACAGTACAGTGCGGTAGTTCACGGCTGTGGCTACCTCTGTGTCGGCACTCGGCAGCCCGTCCATAATTGTATATACCACCTAACCGTGGTTTTTTTTCTTTCTTTATACATACATACTAGTTACGAGTATACTATCTCTTTATCAACCAGTCTATATATTAGCAGCAGACACAGTACAGTGCGGTAGTTCACGGCTGTGGCTACCTCTGTGTCGGCACTCGGCAGCCCGTCCATAATTGTATATACCACCTAACCGTGGTTTTTTTTTCTTTCTTTATACATACATACTAGTTACGAGTATACTATCTCTTTATCAACCAGTCTATATATTAGCAGCAGACACAGTACAGTGCGGTAGTTCACGGCTGTGGCTACCTCTGTGTCGGCACTCGGCAGCCCGTCCATAATTGTATATACCACCTAACCGTGGTTTTTTTTTCTTTCTTTATACATACATACTAGTTACGAGTATACTATCTCTTTATCAACCAGTCTATATATTAGCAGCAGACACAGTACAGTGCGGTAGTTCACGGCTGTGGCTACCTCTGTGTCGGCACTCGGCAGCCCGTCCATAATTGTATATACCACCTAACCGTGGTTTTTTTTTCTTTCTTTATACATACATACTAGTTACGAGTATACTATCTCTTTATCAACCAGTCTATATTAGCAGCAGACACAGTACAGTGCGGTAGTTCACGGCTGTGGCTACCTCTGTGTCGGCACTCGGCAGCCCGTCCATAATTGTATATACCACCTAACCGTGGTTTTTTTTTCTTTCTTTATACATACATACTAGTTACGAGTATACTATCTCTTTATCAACCAGTCTATATATTAGCAGCAGACACAGTACAGTGCGGTAGTTCACGGCTGTGGCTACCTCTGTGTCGGCACTCGGCAGCCCGTCCATAATTGTATATACCACCTAACCGTGGTTTTTTTTTCTTTCTTTATACATACATACTAGTTACGAGTATACTATCTCTTTATCAACCAGTCTATATATTAGCAGCAGACACAGTACAGTGCGGTAGTTCACGGCTGTGGCTACCTCTGTGTCGGCACTCGGCAGCCCGTCCATAATTGTATATACCACCTAACCGTGGTTTTTTTTTCTTTCTTTATACATACATACTAGTTACGAGTATACTATCTCTTTATCAACCAGTCTATATATTAGCAGCAGACACAGTACAGTGCGGTAGTTCACGGCTGTGGCTACCTCTGTGTCGGCACTCGGCAGCCCGTCCATAATTGTATATACCACCTAACCGTGGTTTTTTTTTCTTTCTTTATACATACATACTAGTTACGAGTATACTATCTCTTTATCAACCAGTCTATATATTAGCAGCAGACACAGTACAGTGCGGTAGTTCACGGCTGTGGCTACCTCTGTGTCGGCACTCGGCAGCCCGTCCATAATTGTATATACCACCTAACCGTGGTTTTTTTTTCTTTCTTTATACATACATACTAGTTACGAGTATACTATCTCTTTATCAACCAGTCTATATATTAGCAGCAGACACAGTACAGTGCGGTAGTTCACGGCTGTGGCTACCTCTGTGTCGGCACTCGGCAGCCCGTCCATAATTGTATATACCACCTAACCGTGGTTTTTTTTTCTTTCTTTATACATACATACTAGTTACGAGTATACTATCTCTTTATCAACCAGTCTATATATTAGCAGCAGACACAGTACAGTGCGGTAGTTCACGGCTGTGGCTACCTCTGTGTCGGCACTCGGCAGCCCGTCCATAATTGTATATACCACCTAACCGTGGTTTTTTTTTCTTTCTTTATACATACATACTAGTTACGAGTATACTATCTCTTTATCAACCAGTCTATATATTAGCAGCAGACACAGTACAGTGCGGTAGTTCACGGCTGTGGCTACCTCTGTGTCGGCACTCGGCAGCCCGTCCATAATTGTATATACCACCTAACCGTGGTTTTTTTTTCTTTCTTTATACATACATACTAGTTACGAGTATACTATCTCTTTATCAACCAGTCTATATATTAGCAGCAGACACAGTACAGTGCGGTAGTTCACGGCTGTGGCTACCTCTGTGTCGGCACTCGGCAGCCCGTCCATAATTGTATATACCACCTAACCGTGGTTTTTTTTTCTTTCTTTATACATACATACTAGTTACGAGTATACTATCTCTTTATCAACCAGTCTATATATTAGCAGCAGACACAGTACAGTGCGGTAGTTCACGGCTGTGGCTACCTCTGTGTCGGCACTCGGCAGCCCGTCCATAATTGTATATACCACCTAACCGTGGTTTTTTTTTCTTTCTTTATACATACATACTAGTTACGAGTATACTATCTCTTTATCAACCAGTCTATATATTAGCAGCAGACACAGTACAGTGCGGTAGTTCACGGCTGTGGCTACCTCTGTGTCGGCACTCGGCAACCCGTCCATAATTGTATACTAGTATCCAATCCATCCATCTCCATTGTTTACCTGAGGTGCCTTTTAGTTGTGCCTATTAAAATATGGAGAACAAAAATGTTGAGGTTCCAAAATTAGGGAAAGATCAAGATCCACTTCCACCTCGTGCTGAAGCTGCTGCCACTAGTCATGGCCGAGACGATGAAATGCCAGCAACGTCGTCTGCCAAGGCCGATGCCCAATGGCATAGTACAGAGCATGTCAAAACCAAAACACCAAATATCAGTAAAAAAAGGACTCCAAAACCTAAAATAAAATTGTCGGAGGAGAAGCGTAAACTTGCCAATATGCCATTTACCACACGGAGTGGCAAGGAACGGCTGAGGCCCTGGCCTATGTTCATGGCTAGTGGTTCAGCTTCACATGAGGATGGAAGCACTCAGCCTCTCGCTAGAAAACTGAAAAGACTCAAGCTGGCAAAAGCACCGCAAAGAACTGTGCGTTCTTTGAAATCCCAAATCCACAAGGAGAGTCCAATTGTGTCGGTTGCGATGCCTGACCTTCCCAACACTGGACGTGAAGAGCATGCGCCTTCCACCATTTGCACGCCCCCTGCAAGTGCTGGAAGGAGCACCCGCAGTCCAGTTCCTGATAGTCAGATTGAAGATGTCAGTGTTGAAGTACACCAGGATGAGGAGGATATGGGTGTTGCTGGCGCTGGGGAGGAAATTGACCAGGAGGATTCTGATGGTGAGGTGGTTTGTTTAAGTCAGGCACCCGGGGAGACACCTGTTGTCCGTGGGAGGAATATGGCCGTTGACATGCCAGGTGAAAATACCAAAAAAATCAGCTCTTCGGTGTGGAGGTATTTCACCAGAAATGCGGACAACAGGTGTCAAGCCGTGTGTTCCCTTTGTCAAGCTGTAATAAGTAGGGGTAAGGACGTTAACCACCTCGGAACATCCTCCCTTATACGTCACCTGCAGCGCATTCATAATAAGTCAGTGACAAGTTCAAAAACTTTGGGTGACAGCGGAAGCAGTCCACTGACCAGTAAATCCCTTCCTCTTGTAACCAAGCTCACGCAAACCACCCCACCAACTCCCTCAGTGTCAATTTCCTCCTTCCCCAGGAATGCCAATAGTCCTGCAGGCCATGTCACTGGCAATTCTGACGAGTCCTCTCCTGCCTGGGATTCCTCCGATGCATCCTTGCGTGTAACGCCTACTGCTGCTGGCGCTGCTGTTGTTGCCGCTGGGAGTCGATGGTCATCCCAGAGGGGAAGTCGTAAGCCCACTTGTACTACTTCCAGTAAGCAATTGACTGTTCAACAGTCCTTTGCGAGGAAGATGAAATATCACAGCAGTCATCCTACTGCAAAGCGGATAACTGAGTCCTTGACAACTATGTTGGTGTTAGACGTGCGTCCGGTATCCGCCGTTAGTTCACAGGGAACTAGACAATTTATTGAGGCAGTGTGCCCCCGTTACCAAATACCATCTAGGTTCCACTTCTCTAGGCAGGCGATACCGAGAATGTACACGGACGTCAGAAAAAGACTCACCAGTGTCCTAAAAAATGCAGTTGTACCCAATGTCCACTTAACCACGGACATGTGGACAAGTGGAGCAGGGCAGGGTCAGGACTATATGACTGTGACAGCCCACTGGGTAGATGTATGGACTCCCGCCGCAAGAACAGCAGCGGCGGCACCAGTAGCAGCATCTCGCAAACGCCAACTCTTTCCTAGGCAGGCTACGCTTTGTATCACCGCTTTCCAGAATACGCACACAGCTGAAAACCTCTTACGGCAACTGAGGAAGATCATCGCGGAATGGCTTACCCCAATTGGACTCTCCTGTGGATTTGTGGCATCGGACAACGCCAGCAATATTGTGTGTGCATTAAATATGGGCAAATTCCAGCACGTCCCATGTTTTGCACATACCTTGAATTTGGTGGTGCAGAATTTTTAAAAAACGACAGGGGCGTGCAAGAGATGCTGTCGGTGGCCAGAAGAATTGCGGGACACTTTCGGCGTACAGGCACCACGTACAGAAGACTGGAGCACCACCAAAAACTACTGAACCTGCCCTGCCATCATCTGAAGCAAGAAGTGGTAACGAGGTGGAATTCAACCCTCTATATGCTTCAGAGGTTGGAGGAGCAGCAAAAGGCCATTCAAGCCTATACAATTGAGCACGATATAGTAGGTGGAATGCACCTGTCTCAAGTGCAGTGGAGAATGATTTCAACGTTGTGCAAGGTTCTGATGCCCTTTGAACTTGCCACACGTGAAGTCAGTTCAGACACTGCCAGCCTGAGTCAGGTCATTCCCCTCATCAGGCTTTTGCAGAAGAAGCTGGAGGCATTGAAGAAGGAGCTAAAAGGGAGCGATTCCGCTAGGCATGTGGGACTTGTGGATGCAGCCCTTAATTCGCTTAACAAGGATTCACGGGTGGTCAATCTGTTGAAATCAGAGCACTACATTTTGGCCACCGTGCTCGATCCTAGATTTAAAGCCTACCTTGGATCTCTCTTTCCGGCAGACACAGGTCTGCTGGGGTTGAAAGACCTGCTGGTGAGAAAATTGTCAAGTCAAGCGGAACGCGACCTGTCAACATCTCCTCCTTCACATTCTCCCGCAACTGGGGGTGCGAGGAAAAGGCTCAGAATTCCGAGCCCACCCGCTGGCGGTGATGCACGGCAGTCTGGAGCGACTGCTGATGCTGACATCTGGTCCGGACTGAAGGACCTGACAACGATTACGGACATGTCGTCTACTGTCACTGCATATGATTCTCTCAACATTGATAGAATGGTGGAGGATTATATGAGTGACCGCATCCAAGTAGGCACGTCACACAGTCCGTACTTATACTGGCAGGAAAAAGAGGCAATTTGGAGGCCCTTGCACAAACTGGCTTTATTCTACCTAAGTTGCCCTCCCACAAGTGTGTACTCCGAAAGAGTGTTTAGTGCCGCCGCTCACCTTGTCAGCAATCGGCGTACGAGGTTACATCCAGAAAATGTGGAGAAGATGATGTTCATTAAAATGAATTATAATCAATTCCTCCGCGGAGACATTGACCAGCAGCAATTGCCTCCACAAAGTACACAGGGAGCTGAGATGGTGGATTCCAGTGGGGACGAATTGATAATCTGTGAGGAGGGGGATGTACACGGTGATATATCGGAGGGTGAAGATGAGGTGGACATCTTGCCTCTGTAGAGCCAGTTTGTGCAAGGAGAGATTAATTGCTTCTTTTTTGGGGGGGGTCCAAACCAACCCGTCATATCAGTCACAGTCGTGTGGCAGACCCTGTCACTGAAATGATGGGTTGGTTAAAGTGTGCATGTCCTGTTTTGTTTATACAACATAAGGGTGGGTGGGAGGGCCCAAGGACAATTCCATCTTGCACCTCTTTTTTCTTTTCTTTTTCTTTGCATCATGTGCTGATTGGGGAGGGTTTTTTGGAAGGGACATCCTGCGTGACACTGCAGTGCCACTCCTAGATGGGCCCGGTGTTTGTGTCGGCCACTAGGGTCGCTAATCTTACTCACACAGTCAGCTACCTCATTGCGCCTCTTTTTTTCTTTGCGTCATGTGCTGTTTGGGGAGGGTTTTTTGGAAGGGACATCCTGCGTGACACTGCAGTGCCACTCCTAGATGGGCCCGGTGTTTGTGTCGGCCACTAGGGTCGCTAATCTTACTCACACAGCTACCTCATTGCGCCTCTTTTTTTCTTTGCGTCATGTGCTGTTTGGGGAGGGTTTTTTGGAAGGGACATCCTGCGTGACACTGCAGTGCCACTCCTAGATGGGCCCGGTGTTTGTGTCGGCCACTAGGGTCGCTTATCTTACTCACACAGCGACCTCGGTGCAAATTTTAGGACTAAAAATAATATTGTGAGGTGTGAGGTATTCAGAATAGACTGAAAATGAGTGTAAATTATGGTTTTTGAGGTTAATAATACTTTGGGATCAAAATGACCCCCAAATTCTATGATTTAAGCTGTTTTTTAGTGTTTTTTGAAAAAAACACCCGAATCCAAAACACACCCGAATCCGACAAAAAAAATTCGGTGAGGTTTTGCCAAAACGCGTTCGAACCCAAAACACGGCCGCGGAACCGAACCCAAAACCAAAACACAAAACCCGAAAAATTTCAGGCGCTCATCTCTAATACTAGTGACTGACCAGTGACCACCAGTGCAGTTTTATATTATTTAATATAATCCGTTCTCTGCCTGAAAAAACGATACACAGTGACTCAGTCACATACCATATCTGTGCTCAGCCCAGTGTGCTGCTGCATCATCTATGTATAATATCTGACTGTGCTCACACAGCTTAATTGTGGGGGAGACTTGGGAGCAGTTAGGTTATAGCAGGAGCCAGGAGTACATATTAAAAAATTAAACAGTGCACACTTTTTTTCTGCAGGAGTGCCACTGCCAGTGTGACTGACCAGTGACCTGACCACCAGTATATAGTATACTATATTGTATTGTGAATGTCTGCCTGTAAAAGTTAAACACACGTCGTGTGACTTGTGTGGTGTTTTTTTATTCTATAAAATAAAAAACTCATTCTGCTGACAGACAGTCTCTAGCAGGTCCGTCATTATATAATATATACCTGTCCGGCTGCAGTAGTGATATATATATATTTTTTATATCATTATTTATCATCCAGTCGCAGCAGACACAGTACGGTAGTTCACGGCTGTAGCTACCTCTGTGTCGGCACTCGGCAGTCCATCCATAATTGTATACCACCTACCCGTGTTTTTTTTTCTTTCTTCTTTATACATACTACATCTCATTATCATCCAGTCTATATTAGCAGCAGACACAGTACAGTACGGTAGTCCACGGCTGTAGCTACCTCTGTGTCGGCACTCGGCAGTCCGTCCATAATTGTATACCACCTACCCGTGGTTTTTTTTTTCTTTCTTCTTTATACATACTACATCTCATTATCAACCAGTCTATATTAGCAGCAGACACAGTACGGTAGTCCACGGCTGTAGCTACCTCTGTGTCGGCACTCGGCAGTCCGTCCATAATTGTATACCACCTACCCGTGGTTTTTTTTTCTTTCTTCTTTATACATACTACATCTCATTATCATCCAGTCTATATTAGCAGCAGACACAGTACAGTACGGTAGTCCACGGCTGTAGCTACCTCTGTGTCGGCACTCGGCAGTCCGTCCATAATTGTATACCACCTACCCGTGGTTTTTTTTTTCTTTCTTCTTTATACATACTACATCTCATTATCAACCAGTCTATATTAGCAGCAGACACAGTACGGTAGTCCACGGCTGTAGCTACCTCTGTGTCGGCACTCGGCAGTCCATCCATAATTGTATACCACCTACCCGTGGTTTTTTTTTTCTTTCTTCTTTATACATACTACATCTCATTATCATCCAGTCTATATTAGCAGCAGACACAGTACAGTACAATAGTCCACGGCTGTAGCTACCTCTGTGTCGGCACTCGGCAGTCCATCCATAATTGTATACCACCTACCCGTGGTTTTTCTTTCTTTCTTCTTTATACATACTACATCTCATTATCATCCAGTCTATATTAGCAGCAGACACAGTACAGTACAATAGTCCACGGCTGTAGCTACCTCTGTGTCGGCACTCGGCAGTCCGTCCATAATTGTATACCACCTACCCGTGGTTTTTTTTTCTTTCTTCTTTATACATACTACATCTCATTATCATCCAGTCTATATTAGCAGCAGACACAGTACAGTACGGTAGTCCACGGCTGTAGCTACCTCTGTGTCGGCACTCGGCAGTCCGTCCATAATTGTATACCACCTACCCGTGGTTTTTTTTTCTTTCTTCTTTATACATACATACTACATCTCATTATCATCCAGTCTATATTAGCAGCAGACACAGTACAGTACAATAGTCCACGGCTGTAGCTACCTCTGTGCCGGCACTCGGCAGTCCATCCATAATTGTATACTAGTATCCATCCATCTCCATTGTTTACCTGAGGTGCCTTTTAGTTGTGCCTATTAAAATATGGAGAACAAAAATGTTGAGGTTCCAAAATTAGGGAAAGATCAAGATCCACTTCCACCTCGTGCTGAAGCTGCTGCCACTAGTCATGGCCGAGATGATGAAATGCCAGCAACGTCGTCTGCCAAGGCCGATGCCCAATGTCATAGTACAGAGCATGTCAAATCCAAAACACCAAATATCAGTAAAAAAAGGACTCCAAAACCTAAAATAAAATTGTCGGAGGAGAAGCGTAAACTTGCCAATATGCCATTTACCACACGGAGTGGCAAGGAACGGCTGAGGCCCTGGCCTATGTTCATGGCTAGTGGTTCAGCTTCACATGAGGATGGAAGCACTCAGCCTCTCGCTAGAAAACTGAAAAGACTCAAGCTGGCAAAAGCACCGCAAAGAACTGTGCGTTCTTCGAAATCCCAAATCCACAAGGAGAGTCCAATTGTGTCGGTTGCGATGCCTGACCTTCCCAACACTGGACGTGAAGAGCATGCGCCTTCCACCATTTGCACGCCCCCTGCAAGTGCTGGAAGGAGCACCCGCAGTCCAGTTCCTGATAGTCAGATTGAAGATGAAGATGTTGAAGTACACCAGGATGAGGAGGATATGGGTGTTGCTGGCGCTGGGGAGGAAATTGACCAGGAGGATTCTGATGGTGAGGTGGTTTGTTTAAGTCAGGCACCCGGGGAGACACCTGTTGTCCGTGGGAGGAATATGGCCGTTGACATGCCTGGTGAAAATACCAAAAAAATCAGCTCTTCAGTGTGGAGGTATTTGAACAGAAAAGCGGACAACAGGTGTCAAGCCGTGTGTTGCCTTTGTCAAGCTGTAATAAGTAGGGGTAAGGACGTTAACCACCTCGGAACATCCTCCCTTATACGTCACCTGCAGCGCATTCATAATAAGTCAGTGACAAGTTCAAAAACTTTGGGCGACAGCGGAAGCAGTCCACTGACCAGTAAATCCCTTCCTCTTGTAACCAAGCTCACGCAAACCACCCCACCAACTCCCTCAGTGTCAATTTCCTCCTTCCCCATGAATGCCAATAGTCCTGCAGGCCATGTCACTGGCAATTCTGACGAGTCCTCTCCTGCCTGGGATTCCTCCGATGCATCCTTGCGTGTAACGCCTACTGCTGCTGGCGCTGCTGTTGTTGCTGCTGGGAGTCGATGGTCATCCCAGAGGGGAAGTCGTAAGCCCACTTGTACTACTTCCAGTAAGCAATTGACTGTCCAACAGTCCTTTGCGAGGAAGATGAAATATCACAGCAGTCATCCTGCTGCAAAGCGGATAACTGAGGCCTTGACAACTATGTTGGTGTTAGACGTGCGTCCGGTATCCGCCGTTAGTTCACAGGGAACTAGACAATTTATTGAGGCAGTGTGCCCCCGTTACCAAATACCATCTAGGTTCCACTTCTCTAGGCAGGCGATACCGAGAATGTACACGGACGTCAGAAAAAGACTCACCAGTGTCCTAAAAAATGCAGTTGTACCCAATGTCCACTTAACCACGGACATGTGGACAAGTGGAGCAGGGCAGGGTCAGGACTATATGACTGTGACAGCCCACTAGGTAGATGTATGGACTCCCGCCGCAAGAACAGCAGCGGCGGCACCAGTAGCAGCATCTCGCAAACGCCAACTCTTTCCTAGGCAGGCTACGCTTTGTATCACCGCTTTCCAGAATACGCACACAGCTGAAAACCTCTTACGGCAACTGAGGAAGATCATCGCGGAATGGCTTACCCCAATTGGACTCTCCTGTGGATTTGTGGCATCGGACAACGCCAGCAATATTGTGTGTGCATTAAATATGGGCAAATTCCAGCACGTCCCATGTTTTGCACATACCTTGAATTTGGTGGTGCAGAATTTTTTAAAAAACGACAGGGGCGTGCAAGAGATGCTGTCGGTGGCCAGAAGAATTGCGGGACACTTTCGGCGTACAGGCACCACGTACAGAAGACTGGAGCACCACCATAAACTACTGAACCTGCCCTGCCATCATCTGAAGCAAGAAGTGGTAACGAGGTGGAATTCAACCCTCTATATGCTTCAGAGGTTGGAGGAGCAGCAAAAGGCCATTCAAGCCTATACAATTGAGCACGATATAGGAGGTGGAATGCACCTGTCTCAAGCGCAGTGGAGAATGATTTCAACGTTGTGCAAGGTTCTGATGCCCTTTGAACTTGCCACACGTGAAGTCAGTTCAGACACTGCCAGCCTGAGTCAGGTCATTCCCCTCATCAGGCTTTTGCAGAAGAAGCTGGAGACATTGAAGGAGGAGCTAACACGGAGCGATTCCGCTAGGCATGTGGGACTTGTGGATGGAGCCCTTAATTCGCTTAACAAGGATTCACGGGTGGTCAATCTGTTGAAATCAGAGCACTACATTTTGGCCACCGTGCTCGATCCTAGATTTAAAGCCTACCTTGGATCTCTCTTTCCGGCAGACACAAGTCTGCTGGGGTTGAAAGACCTGCTGGTGAGAAAATTGTCAAGTCAAGCGGAACGCGACCTGTCAACATCTCCTCCTTCACATTCTCCCGCAACTGGGGGTGCGAGGAAAAGGCTCAGAATTCCGAGCCCACCCGCTGGCGGTGATGCAGGGCAGTCTGGAGCGACTGCTGATGCTGACATCTGGTCCGGACTGAAGGACCTGACAACGATTACGGACATGTCGTCTACTGTCACTGCATATGATTCTCTCACCATTGAAAGAATGGTGGAGGATTATATGAGTGACCGCATCCAAGTAGGCACGTCACACAGTCCGTACTTATACTGGCAGGAAAAAGAGGCAATTTGGAGGCCCTTGCACAAACTGGCTTTATTCTACCTAAGTTGCCCTCCCACAAGTGTGTACTCCGAAAGAGTGTTTAGTGCCGCCGCTCACCTTGTCAGCAATCGGCGTACGAGGTTACATCCAGAAAATGTGGAGAAGATGATGTTCATTAAAATGAATTATAATCAATTCCTCCGTGGAGACATTGACCAGCAGCAATTGCCTCCACAAAGTACACAGGGAGCTGAGATGGTGGATTCCAGTGGGGACGAATTGATAATCTGTGAGGAGGGGGATGTACACGGTGATATATCGGAGGATGATGATGAGGTGGACATCTTGCCTCTGTAGAGCCAGTTTGTGCAAGGAGAGATTAATTGCTTCTTTTTTGGTGGGGGTCCAAACCAACCCGTCATTTCAGTCACAGTCGTGTGGCAGACCCTGTCACTGAAATGATAGGTTGGTTAAAGTGTGCATGTCCTGTTTATACAACATAAGGGTGGGTGGGAGGGCCAAAGGACAATTCCATCTTGCACCTCTTTTTTCTTTAATTTTTCTTTGCGTCATGTGCTGTTTGGGGAGGGTTTTTTGGAAGGGACATCCTGCGTGACACTGCAGTGCCACTCCTAGATGGGCCCGGTGTTTGTGTCGGCCACTAGGGTCGCTTATCTTACTCACACAGCTACCTCATTGCGCCTCTTTTTTTCTTTGCGTCATGTGCTGTTTGGGGAGGGTTTTTTGGAAGGGACATCCTGCGTGACACTGCAGTGCCACTCCTAGATGGGCCCGGTGTTTGTGTCGGCCACTAGGGTCGCTTATCTTACTCACACAGTCAGCTACCTCATTGCGCCTCTTTTTTTCTTTGCGTCATGTGCTGTTTGGGGAGGGTTTTTTGGAAGGGCCATCCTGCGTGACACTGCAGTGCCACTCCTAGATGGGCCCGGTGTTTGTGTCGGCCACTAGGGTCGCTTATCTTACTCACACAGTCAGCTACCTCATTGCGCCTCTTTTTTTCTTTGCGTCATGTGCTTTTTGGGTAGGGTTTTTTGGAAGGGCCATCCTGCGTGACACTGCAGTGCCACTCCTAGATGGGCCCGGTGTTTGTGTCGGCCACTAGGGTCGCTTATCTTACTCACACAGTCAGCTACCTCATTGCGCCTCTTTTTTTCTTTGCGTCATGTGCTGTTTGGGGAGGGTTTTTTGGAAGGGCCATCCTGCGTGACACTGCAGTGCCACTCCTAGATGGGCCCGGTGTTTGTGTCGGCCACTAGGGTTGCTTATCTTACTCACACAGTCAGCTACCTCATTGCGCCTCTTTTTTTCTTTGCGTCATGTGCTGTTTGGGGAGGGTTTTTTGGAAGGGCCATCCTGCGTGACACTGCAGTGCCACTCTTAGATGGGCCCGGTGTTTGTGTCGGCCACTAGGGTCGCTTATCTTACTCACACAGTCAGCTACCTCATTGCGCCTCTTTTTTTCTTTGCGTCATGTGCTGTTTGGGGAGGGTTTTTTGGAAGGGCCATCCTGCGTGACACTGCAGTGCCACTCCTAGATGGGCCCGGTGTTTGTGTCGGCCACTAGGGTCGCTTATCTTACTCACACAGTCAGCTACCTCATTGCGCCTCTTTTTTTCTTTGCGTCATGTGCTGTGTGGGGAGGGTTTTTTGGAAGGGCCATCCTGCGTGACACTGCAGTGCCACTCCTAGATGGGCCCGGTGTTTGTGTCGGCCACTAGGGTCGCTTATCTTACTCACACAGTCAGCTACCTCATTGCGCCTCTTTTTTTCTTTGCGTCATGTGCTGTGTGGGGAGGGTTTTTTGGAAGGGCCATCCTGCGTGACACTGCAGTGCCACTCCTAGATGGGCCCGGTGTTTGTGTCGGCCACTAGGGTCGCTTATCTTACTCACACAGCGACCTCGGTGCAAATTTTAGGACTAAAAATAATATTGTGAGGTGTGAGGTATTCAGAATAGACTGAAAATGAGTGTAAATTATGGTTTTTGAGGTTAATAATACTTTGGGATCAAAATGACCCCCAAATTCTATGATTTAAGCTGTTTTTTAGGGTTTTTTGAAAAAAACACCCGAATCCAAAACACACCCGAATCCGACAAAAAAAATTCGGTGAGGTTTTGCCAAAACGCGGTCGAACCCAAAACACGGCCGCGGAACCGAACCCAAAACCAAAACACAAAACCCGAAAAATTTCCGGCGCTCATCTCTATTGATTACATACATCTGAAACGTTGGAAGCAGGATTGTCTCTGATTGCCATTTTATTAAGTCTGATGAGTGCCTTGTTGTTCACAGACATACCTAACCTTGTTGTTCAGAGACATAGCTAACCGTATAGGGTTGAGATTGAAAGTAGTTCATAGTATAACATAATAGCTTAAGAATCCTGTCATTGGCAGCCCTTGAAGTAAGACTAGAGGGAATTGTCGTGCATGCACTGACGAGTCACAGAAGGCATTGCGCAGCATCCGGAGTAGAAGATCGGCAGCACATGTTGCAAGCACATCCAAACATTTCCAGGTGTGATACACAGCTATTTTTGTTCCTAAAGATTGAATTCCAAATATAGGCCCCTTTGTTTCTTAGGCAGTTATGACGAGCTCAAACAATGTGGATTTTTCTTTAATGAGAAACACATGTCTTGTGGCTTTATGTCAATAAAAATAAAATGGACACAGCAGGGAATATTTACTGTGTTTTATAACAGCTTTCTAAGCAAAAAGACGACTGCTGATCGCTGCTCCCTATGTTTTAGCCAACACATTCCTTTTCTCTCAGTAATGAGATGTTTTCAGAGATTTTCTAACAATAAAATTGATATAAATACTTTGTACATTATGTGTTTCTTTCACTTCATCTTAAAATTAACTATATTAGGTGTATGCAACACACTTTGTGACATTGATGAACAATTGATTTTTAGTATGATCCATGCACACAATAAAAAAAAATGTGCTGATGAAATATAACTGAAATATTCAATAAATGTAATAGCCTCCGAATTCCGGACGTGCAGGATTTTTGTGCGAGTCTTTTTATCTATCGTCCCTAATTTGGCAGCCCTGTAGCTGTGGTACAATTACATGTGTGCCCTTACCAGCAATTACACGGTCATATGGCAGTACTGAAGCAGTCCAAACCACGCATGGCACAATAAAAAAAAATATTGTATTAAAGAATGCACAGCATAATCAACGTTTCTGGGCTTGACATGAGGCCTGTCTTCAGCAATGGTATATTATGTTTGTTTGGGTTCCCGGCCTAACTTGGACTTCTTTTGAAGCGGCAATTTCTTGTACATGATTTCCTTTAAAAAAAGTCCCAGTTTGGCCGGGAACTTGCATCTCCAGCCAACTCGGACTTCATTACATCTGGCCTATCATTTGGAAATTAACATGGGAGGCTACCATGGAACCTTGCAAGTAAATGAATCCCTCCCAATATTTTCAATTGCTTTTCACTTTTATTGAATACAGTAGATGAGATGTAATAGGGTACAAGGTTTTCTTGCAAGTTCAAATTCGCACCTTCTGAAGGTGCACACATTGAGGGTGTTAGTTTGTACGCAACTCATACAATGTAAAAGGGTGCGAGTTTACAGACAAACATTTTGATCTTTAAAAGGTAGTAAGGTGTTTTGGGAAGAAGCAGATGAGTTTCAGTTTTTTGTGAGTGTGAATACCAGCAGGGCTTCAAGGAGACAACAGAGCAGGGTGGAGGAGGAGGAGGAGGATGTCGTGGTGCAGGCTGTAAGTGAGAAGGAGGGTGACACAGAGGAGTTGGAGGAGCATGATACTGAGGAGTAGGAGGAGGAGTCTGGTGATGAGAAGAGTGACGAGGTTGAGGATGCCGCACCTGTCTTGGGGAAAACATGGACTGGGCTGAATGTCCACTTTAGTTTTACTGAAAATAGTGCCCTCATTCACGCCATGGTATATCCACATCTTCTTGGTGCACAATCACACCATACATCTGCCCCAATTAAGAAGCAGTGACGTGCGGTGAGCTCACCGGCTGGGGAGGCACTGGCAGCTAAACACCCTCCCCCTCCCCCCCCCCCCTCCCCATTGAGGGAAAAAAAAGTGCAGTCCCCAGACACACCACTAAAACCAGCACCAGGCAGAACCAGCCATGGGGGGGGGGGGGGGGGGTAATGCCATAGCAGGGGAGACACTCAGTGTAGGGTCCCCCTGCCATGCCATTAAAGTGCCCCCCCAAGCCATTCAGCCCAGGCTGGAATTCCTCGGAAAGTGGGGCCCCCAAAAATAAACATGGGGTCCCCCCTCCCGAGCAACAACCAGCACTGGGCTGATAGCCCAGTGCTATGCCCCGCACCCCTGGTGGCGGTGGGTGCGGGGTTCATTGTATGCTAATATTGTTCTTTACAGGTGGCCTACAGGTCCCAGCAAGCCTGTCCCAGCATGCTGGCACTTGGAGAACCACAAGTGCCGGCATGCCCAGACATAAAGGGCCTGCTGGCACCTGTAGTCCACCTGTAAAGAAAATATAAAAAAAAAACACAACACACCAGTAAATTTACTAAAATGGGAGTTCTATTTAAGATGGGATGTTGCCCATAGCAACCAATCAGATTTTACGTCTCATTTATCTAGCACCTTCTAGAAGATAATACCTGGAATCTGATTGGTTGCTATGGGCAACATCCCATCTTAAATAGAACTCCCATCTTAGTAAATATACCCCACGGTCTTTAAAAAAACTTTTATTACACAGGGTCTTCACCTGGGGGCGGCGGCCTTTAAGCTCTTTTGCGTCCATTGCCACATAATCAGTGGCGGATCTTGCCACGGGCAAGCAGGACTTTTGCCTGGGGCGCCGCCTTCCGGAGGGCGCCGGCGCCATCCGGAGGGCGCCGCACCATGGCAAGATACGCCACTGTGCAGTGTGCGCCCCAGCAGTGTCCCCCCGCTGTGAGAAGGGAACCAGACGCTACGCGTCTGGTTTCCCTTCGTGGCGCTGGTCCTCCCTCGCTATGAAGGGAATCAGACGCTAAGTTTCTAAGTTTCCCTTCATGGAGAGGACCTTTGGTGTGCGGTGCGCAATGACGTCATCGCGCACCGCACAACATTGTGGCACAGACGCTAGGGGTCATAATTGACCTCTAGTGCCTGTGCTGTGCTATGGGAGAGACGTCATGACTGACGTCTCTCCCATAGATCCGAGGAGAAGAGCGGCGCCGGTCTGCAGGGTCTGGAATCAGGAGTGGGGTATAGTAAGTATACTTTTTTTTTCTTCCCTTTCAGCGGCGCTACAAATGGGGGCGTGACTGACCATATTAAGCTACGCCCCTAACTTTTGCCCGGGGCGCCACAAGGGCAAGAACTGGCCCTGCACATAATGTACTGTTTGTTAACCTTTATAGTGTTCATATTGTGCAAAAGGTACATGTATTATAAAACATTAAGCATCACTGAATGTTTCCCCTCAGCCGCTGCTTCTAGGAGGAAACTGGTTCCGCAAAAACGGTTCAGTGAGATGGCCACACAGGAGGCTGGTAAGCACCAGGAAAAATGCCAATATAATATTACACACATTTACATTGTTCAACAGGCCTCTGTAAGCTAAGTGTAATGTCACATAGCATTAATTTTTATAGCATTGTGACAATAAGGGCTGCAGCCATTACATAATGCAATTATGTCGCAACCATATCAGTGATTATGTTTTAGTCTGATACTTAAAACAAACTGATATGTAAAGTAGTATTTTTTTCTAAAAGTTCACCTGAAAAATGACATTAAAAACCATGCTTACATTGTGGTGTTTTCATTGATATACGTACTATTTACCCACGTGTGGGATTCCAGCTGTCAGGATCCCAACGGCGACATCCTGGCCACCAGTATTCCGGCAATGGTGCGAGCGCTAAGAGCTGTGCTCGCCATGCTGCAGGGTCAGTGGCTCGCTGTGCTCGACGCAGGTTATATTCTCACTCTATGGGTGTCGTGGAGACCAACGAGTGGGAATAGCCCCCCTGTGTCGGGATTCTGGCTGTCGGCATTGTTGGCTGTCGGAATTCCGGCATTGGTATCCTGTCCGCCGGGATCCTGACAGCTGTCAAATTGATTGCATCCCTTTTCATTATTTAAATGGAGTCCTCACTGAATGCACTTGTCAGCATACATTTATTTGACCCTTGCAATGTTTGATGTCCTATATTACTCCTAACAGTATTTTTTGTACAGTACCAAATATGTTTATGTATTTTTTTTCTTCCATTTTCATGTTCTTCTTTTGTTTGTCTGTCTCCCCCACTACCCACACCACCAGCGCCAGAGGTGCCACCCACACATTTTTGCCTGGTGACTTCATCTGAGGAGGAGGTGGAGCGCGACACTATGGAGCTACCAGCCCCATCTCAAAGATCCAGCAGCAGCAACCACCAGTGGACACCATACAGGACACCTCCCCAAGTGTGCAGGAGCTGACTACCTCCCTACACTCCTTAATAGAGCTTAACTTGGCGTTTTTGAACCATCAAGTGGTCCAAATGGATGCAGTTGCCCACCAATTAAGGCTGCTCAGCCATACTACCTCGGTGGCACAAGGGACTCACACCTGTATGGCCTTCGACTTCTGAATGTCTAACTCACACAGGCCACCAGAGATCAAACGTTGGCCACCCGTGCACATAGGCAACCATACAAGAACAAATTCAAGCTTTTGTGGTCCTACAAAGGAAGTTGCTGGGCCAAAGGCCATTGCAGATGCGCCTACCTCATCTACCACCAGCTCCCAAACCATCAGCCCTCTAACTGCCTCCACACTCACACCCCCAAAGTGTAGTGCATGTACATGGGGGGGCATCTAAGGGCGCCATGTCACGCTCGGCGTAAGTTGGGGTTCCGACAACCGAGTTTTGGCTGAAGGGACAGCTACCTGTGAGGAGAGTAAATGAGCTGGCTGAATGTAATTCCTCCTCATGGGGTGGAAGCCTAACTATGTGTTAACGTTGGCCAGAGGGCGTAAAGAAAAGGAGGACTTCGTAGGAAGATAACTGTAGTTTTAATGAATAATCAGGCTGTACACGAATATCGGAGCAATTGAAGAAACTGGAAGAATTAGAGTGTATGGTTATATGACTTGAAGAGTGAAGCTGAAGAACTCCGGTAAAGAAGAACTGAAGACTGTGTTTTATGATTAAAAGACGAGGCTGAAGAACTTGGACTTTGAAGAAATGAAGACTGTGGTTTGTAATTGAAAGACGAGGCTGAAGAACTTGGACTTTGAAGAAATGAGGACTGTGGTTTGTAATTGAAAGATGAGGCTGAAGAACTTGGACTTTGAAGAAATGAGGACTGTGGTTTGTGATTGAAAGACGAGGCTAAAGAACTTGGACTTTGAAGAAATGAAGACGTCTGCAGGAACCGCCGTTAGCACCTAGAGCTCCTCTACGACCTGGGACCCCGTGGGCGCTTCCACGAGTGGCAACGGACTTAGACAGCAGGACTGCAGCAGCGTTTAGGTAACCGATGGATGAGAGCAACCAGGACCAGGGAACCAGAAGTAACCTGGGAGCAAAGAGCTGGAGAACCTTTCACAAGGAGGTAACATGAAGCACTGGCACTCTCCCTCTGAGTCAGTCCCCTTTTGTAAGGGGAAAACACGCAGGATTGGCTGGACACAGATTGGGAACTTCATTGGTAATACTCTGGTCTCCAACATGGCTGCCCCCAGCACAGGAGACATACTTAGCTGTTAGCACAGAGCTTTAGCCAGCTTCTGTCTCTGACACACTATACTGTGTCACCACTAGAGGACCTTACCGCAGCGATCTCCGCAGCAGCGCCCTGCTCTCCAGACCCTCGGCCCCCGGCCCTTGGCAGCCGCAAATCCGTCCAGAAGGACCTGCTGCCAGCAGCTCCCTGCCGTCGCAGTCGCGCCAACCAGCGGGATGGTAACCCGTGGGAGCACCCGCCGGAGGTAAGGCTCCGGAGCCTGACACCCCAGGAGGGACGAGGCACATCCTCCTCTCAGTAGTTTTTGTTTTGCTTTATGGGTTTATGTTTATTGTTTATTTTTTGTTGATGAATAGACCATTCATTAGTAAACTGTTAACCCTAAAAACAATGTGTCTGTTTTTCTCTGTAAAGCACAGATGCAGCCACGCTAATCTATGCTGCGATACGTACATGTGAATGTGTGCATACGTACACACACACTCCCATTCATTACTATGGGTGAAAGCCTGCTGCAACCAATCGCAGAACAGCATTTGCAGCGTTTGCCGCGATGTGCAAGCCTGTACGTACGCATCGCGGCAACGATGAGAGTGGCTACATCTGTAAGTAATGTTATTGTATATTGGTATTTAATTTTGAGTAATGTGTTCTTTTTTTAATGTAGATGTAGACAGTGTCGGACTGGGTCATGAAGTGCCCACCGGGGGAATGCAGTGATAGGGGCCCATACTTAGGGGTGTGGTTAGCCTACAAAGGGGGTGTGACCAACCACCACAGAGGCTTGAAATACACAATAGACTTGTGCAGTGTAATGCAACATATCTACCATATATAATACAAGTGCACAGTCTGGAACCTGATCCCTAGAGGAAGGAGTGGGCCCCCCAGGCAGTGGTGCCCACCGGTGGTTTCCCCTGTACCCCTGTGGGCCAGTCCGACCCTGGATGTAGACACACTATTTAGGGGGAGCATATGTTGTGGATTTGTGTAATGGAATTTTGTCACTTACATAATACATATAGCTACACTGTTTTTAGCGGTTTAATTATTGATAATGAGTTTTAAAAGGTAGATATACAGTATATTTGTCATTATTTTTCTAAAATGTTCTTTACAGTGTTTTTTCCATTTTTACCACAAACTCTCACATACAACTTGCCTATGTAAATCTGGTCTATTTTTGTTGTGATTTTTATTGTTGTAATGTTTTATGTGCGAGTTTAGAACTCGCACTCTATAACATCAGGCGACTTGTATGTGCATAATGGAGAAACATCTGGATGCGAGTTTAAAGTGTGCGAGTTGTGAAACATGCGAGTGTGCATGTTCCCGCATTCTATTACATTGCTTGAGTATAGTACTGTATGTGCATGTTTTTGCGCTAAACTCGCACATTTTGCAAACTCGCACCCTATTACATTTGGCCGAGTATGTCTTTTACACTATCATGTAAAATTAGGGAAACAAGCTTCCCTTTTTGATACATACCATAATGTGCCTCTCATTTCAAATACCATAATGTATTTATGCTTTGTCTTCTTCTCTATAGATCTTTACTATGATATATGAATAACTTTATTCTGACTTATTTAAATAAGTGAGTGTGTGGGCTAGAGAAAAATATTTGTGGTACTATTCGCTCTTTCTTCAGTTGTAGTATGGAATACCCCATTGCATAATATTAACTATGGCACAATGCTTGTACAGTTATCGCATTGTAACCATTGTGCCTGGGAATGTTATCACTATTGTTCTCAGGCTCAGCTAATGTGTGTTGGTAATTCAATTACTTATAAACATTAGAAAACAGAAGAAACAATGAACCATTCATATTGGTTACAATGTTGCTGTTACATTATGGTGCCTGTTTCATGAATGATGATGTTCTCATGTAAATATGTAATTAATGATATGTCTAGGAGCCTTGTGCTCAGGTCCTAGGAAGAAAAACAAACATTTAGTTGACCTTGGAACACACATAGACTCACCTTACAGGGAACGTCATCATCAGCTCCAGTAGTGGGACAAAGGTTGCGGTCACCCCACTAGGGAAAGGGAAAGTAACAGCCAGTAATGTCATCTCCCCCCCAAAAAGTGACAATTACCAACCAGTGCTATATCCTCTGCTGGTTATTGCTAAATCAGGGAGGATGCCTATTTGAAGTGGGGTAATGCTTCCTTTTTTACTTCTTTTTGTTTACTACGTACTGATGATCAGCAGCAGAAGTAATCTTTCTACCAGGCTTCGGAAGAAGCAGATGATGCACATACTTGCCTACTCTCCTGGATTGGCCTGGAGGCTCCTGAATTTTGGGGGCACTCCTGCACCCCCCGGAAGAGTAGGCAAGTCTCCCGGATTACTGCCACCTTTTGCACCCGCACATAACTCTCCCCGCACGCTGAAGGAGCCAATGACGTGATTCGCGCGAAATCACATCATCATGGCTCCGCCCCATTGCCATCAATGCCAGTAATCTCGGCATTGTGTAGCAGGGGCATGGCCACAATGACACAATTTTGTTGTCACGCACAACCCGCTCTGCCCCACAATACCGACCTGGCTGGCTCCTCCCTGAGGAGGGAGCCAACAGGTCGTCAACCCTGGTGATGCATCTCCAAAGAGGTGGTTCTTGATATGCGGCCTAATCTGAATAATGATTGTATAGTAACTTATGCTTGCATGGCCCAGATTTCCAGCCATTGGGGGCAACAAGTCAAACAGAACTCAAAATTCTACTTTGTTTTACTTCACATGAAGAGTAAAAATAGGGTATTCCAACACAGTTGTTATTATTATGTTTCTTATTATCTTTATTTATATGGCACCACAAGGGATCCGCAGCGCCCAATTACAGAATACATAAATGAAAAATAAAAACAGGACAATAGTGACTTACAGTTGAAGACAATATAGTACAAGTACAGGCTAAATAGACACTGATATAAGTATCAGGGTGGGAGAAAACCACGTGATTAGGTGCCATCGAGGATGGTTTACGTAAGAGAAGGATAAGCACATGAGGGTTGAGGGCCCTGCTCATGAAAGCTTACATTCTAGGGGGGAGACAGATGGGGTAGACAGTGAGCGTGAAATAGAGGGTTAGGATGAGATTAAGCTGGGTTTTGTGAAGAAGTGGGTCTTGAGAGACCGTTTGGTTTTGACAGAGAGGTGGAGAGTCTGAGGGAGAGAGGTAGGGAATTCTAGAGAAAGGGAGCAGCATATGATAAATCTTGAAGGTAGGAGTAGGAGGAAGTAATCAGATGGCAGAAGAGGCAGCGTGCATTAGCAGAGTGAAGAGGACGGGTGGGAGGGTAAAGGGATAGCAGGTCAGAGATGTAAATGGGAGAGGAGTGGGTGAGTGCTTTGTAAGTGAGTGGGAGAAGCTTGAATTGGATTCTGAAAGGAATGGGAAGCCAGTTGAACGTTTAACTCTAAAACAAGCCCTATGATGGATACAATGAAATTAGTTTCTTCTATTACATAACTAGAAACACCCAAAAGTTACCACTAGTGACTGTAATACAAGTCTGTTTAGATAATTATTATTTATTTATTCATTAACAGTTTTATCGTTGTGCTTTACAACTGGAAACAACAGTGATAAAACAAAACATAACAGTAATAGAGGTAGGAGAGCCCTGCTCACAAGCTTACAATATATAGGGAAATAGGCATTGATACACAAGGATATGTGTTATGTGTTGCATAATGGTCAACCAGATTGCAAGGGTTCTTGGTGGGCACACAGAGGTGAGTTTTCAGGGAATGCTTGAAAGTTTGGAGACTATAGAAGAGTCTTATTGTGCATGGGAGGGTAGCCCGAAGAAAGTCCTGTAATAGTGAATGGGAGTGATCTCACAACAAAATTTGGAGGGAGCCAAATCATGCCTATCTATTTACCATTCTGGCTACTCAGAGGTGCATTAACACAGGAGGGGAACACACCTTGTGCAGTGCCCCGCTTCTTCCAAATAGCGGGCCCCACCCTACTGTCTGTGACCAGTACCATCTTTCAAGTTATATTCAGAGCTGCAGTGATGGGGGTGGGGGCGGATACTGATTGCACAGGCTTGTTGGAGGGGCCCGAGTCCACCCCTCCTCTGCTGTGTGTGGGGCTGCATTGAGGCCAGGCTGACTGCTGCTGATGAGTTGTATCAGCAGTCTCCTCTGCCTGTGTGGCTAGGGGGTCGGGGCTGTCACACAACGTTACATGTATATAATACATGTAACTGTGACAGGGAAGGTGGCCCCTCTCAGCTCTAGTCCCCATCGCAGCTGCACTCCCTGCACCTATGGTAGCTGCACTCTTGTATATAACATATGTAACTGTGACAGGGAAGGTGGCCCCTCTCAGCTCTGGGCCCCATAGCAGCTGCACTCCCTGCACCTATGGTAGCTGCACTCTTGTAAATAACACATGTAACTGTGACAGGCAAGGTGGCCCCTCTCAGCTCTGGTCCCCATCGCAGCTGCACTCCCTGCCCCTATGGTAGCTGCACTCTTGTATATAACATATGTAACTGTGACAGGGAAGGTGGCCCCTCTCAGCTCTGTGCCCCAGCGCAGCTGCACTCACTGCCCCTATGGTAGCTGCACTCTTGTAAATAACACATGTAACTGTGACAGGGAAGGTGGCCCCTCTCAGCTCTGGTCCCCACAGCAGCTGCACTCCCTGCACCTATGGTAGCTGCACTCTTGTAAATAACACATGTAACTGTGACAGGGAAGGTGGCCCCTCTCAGCTCTGGGCCCCATCGCAGCTGCACTCCCTGTACCTATGGTAGCTGCACTCTTGTATATAACATATGTAACTGTGACAGGGAAGGTGGCCCCTCTCAGCTCTGGGCCCCATCGCAGCTGCACTCACTGCCCCTATGGTAGCTGCACTCTTGTAAATAACACATGTAACTGTGACAGGGAAGGTGGCCCCTCTCAGCTCTGGTCCCCATCGCTGCTGCACTCCCTGCACCTATGGTAGCTGCACTCTTGTATATAACATATGTAACTGTGACAGGGAAGGTGGCCCCTCTCAGCTCTGGTCCCCATCGCTGCTGCACTCCCTGTACCTATGGTAGCTGCACTCTTGTAAATAACACATGTAACTGTGACAGGGAAGGTGGCCCCTCTCAGCTCTGGTCCCCATCGCTGCTGCACTCCCTGTACCTATGGTAGCTGCACTCTTGTATATAACATATGTAACTGTGACAGGGGAGGTGGCCCCTCTCAGCTCTGGGCCCCATAACAGCTGCACTCCCTGCACCTATGGTAGCTGCACTCTTGGCGCCTACTGCAGCCCCTGTGTATGTTCAGGAGATAATCACCTATCCCTGGACCCTCGGAACTTATGTATTGTCTGTATACAGTAGACCAGCTTCTGAAAGACAAGTCTCATGAAAGACTAATAGGCCCTACACACTGGTCGACAATCCTCAAAGATATGAACGATCTTGTTCATTATTGAACGAGATAATGTTCATATCTTTGAGTGTGGAGACACCAGCGATGAATGATGCGCGGCCCCGTGCTCGTTCATCGCTGGTGCCCCGTTGGCTGTGCATGCTGTGCAACTGGGCATGCCTCCAATGTGAGGAAAATGGGGCGGTATCTTGTTGGTAGGATGTTTAATGCAAGCCTATGCCCATATCGCAAAGTAACCCCTTTTCCGGTTGCACGTGCATAATGCCCGCTTGAGTGCCTGCACATAAAAGTTGGGAGGTGTGGCAGAGTATAAAAAAAAAGCAGACACTTTTATGCCTAGAGTGCTTAATTTGCTTTTGAATTCACAAAATAAAAGATTATGAACTTGGGGCCTAATTCAGACCTTATCGCTGCTGTGCGAAAACCGATCAGGTCTGAACTGCGCATGCGTAGTCACCACAATGTGCAGGCGCATTGGTCCGCAGTGACGGGGAGTGCTGGGCAGCAACGGGGTGCAAGAAAAGCGATCGCATGGGCGATCGTAATGTGACTGACAGGAAGAGGCCGTTTGTGGGTGGCAACTGACCGTTTTTAAGGAGTGTCCGGAGAAACGCAGGAGGGACCAGGCGTCTGAAGGGTGGGTTTCTGACGTCAGCTCCGGCCCCGGTCATCGCACTGGAAGAGTAAGTCCTGGGCTGTGCAGAGACTGCACAAACTTCCGTTTGTGCAACTCTCCTGCACATGCGATCGCACCCCTGCACTGCGATTCCCCCCTCCCCCTGTAGGCGGCGACTACCTGATCGCAGGGATGCAAAAAATGCACCCTAGCGATCAGGTCTGAATTAGGCCCTTGGACTCTAATTAGAGTCCAGACTCAGAGTTGACATTTTTCTGAATTTGCTCATCATTCTCATCTCATCAGTGCATTCCTGATGATAACAAGATCACCACCCAATAGTAATGACAGAACTACAGGCCATGTACACCTTTGAAAGGTCTAATGTTTAAGGAGAGATCAAGTGTTTTTAGAGAACCCTGTCAGAGGTTTTCTCTTACATGACTGGTAGAAGTAGTACTTCTGCCAGTATTGGTAATGTGATTATCCTGTACAAGAGATTGCTCTGTGACAACATCAATAATCCCATGTACTTCAGTGTCACTAACAAATCAAATAATATTCTGACTTAACTGCTACCATAGAAGACGAACCCACAACGTGGTAGGGAAAAGAGCCACTACATGATTGTGTTACCTTTCATATCAGCCACTGGCACACATTATTGTGTAATATATTCTCTGCTCACTTCTCAGATTATTATAACATACATTCATTTTAGATAGTGTTTTCTAGTTGCTATGTGGTCAGCTGAGCCGTATGCATGTAGATTTAAGCAGAGGACAACTCTCCCAATAAGAGCTGTCGTTTGCAGTGTAGTTACTTTCGGGCTTATGACCATCGTGGGGGACGCTGGAAGAGATTCTGTTGGATCACTCTCGGGGAATGCTGCGGAGAGAAGCCCGTAGACTTATTTTAATCTATAGATGGCGTCGTCTATCGGGTACAAATTCTGGAAAGTTTTACTTTCCGGAGCTTGATGCATATGGGAAAGAAATGCGGCCAAACCTCAGAAAATAGCATTTTCTGCAGTGGATGCATCCCGCTCTCTATGTTATACTGTTCCTCTACCCACTTTTTGCCGCATGTCAGTGCTGAATTTCCCACTAGGCACTTGAGGCACGTGCCTAGGGGCACCACTGCAGTCACCATGCATTAGAGCTTTCCATATCCCCAATACATATGTGGCTATTTGGGCACAGAATAAATACTACTTCCCCTATTATTCATCAGGGGGAGTCTCAGGAGTGGGCACATGTACCATCCAGGAGCCCAAAAGAACAGGGAGAGTCTCAGGAGTGTTTCCATGTGCAATTAGGAAGAGAAAGCTTTTAGCCCACAAAGACCAAATTAAACCAGATAGCCGGAGTGGGTGGAGTCTCGCCGGAATCCTGGTGGGTGGGGTAGCTGGCACCAAGTAATATTGAGCATAGAGGTGGCTTTACTCATAAATGCGCTCCTGCCACCTGTTCTGCCATATCTGCCACACAATATTGATTTCATCACATGCTACGATGAAATAAATTCATAGGTTGCCACTTTGCGGTGCCATTAACTCACGAACACTATAGCAGACAATTTTCAAATGAGTAATTCAAATTATTATGTAATTGTTCAACTAGTAGACTTCTTTCTGGATCTCCGATTACTACTTATTTCAGAGTATTATAAATTTATTTTAGAATAGGTAGTGTTTTCTAATATTATATTTTACTGCTGCATTAACAATATTATGATTAAACTTAACATTATTAGTGGTTTAAAAAGACTGAAGAAGTGAAATATACCAGTCACCACTATTATTCCACAGCACAATTATTTTTGGTAATGGTCGGTCTACATGGTGCCCTTTTTTGCTGTTCATTGTACATTCTGCCTAAGAGAAAGAAGACAGATCAGTGATCTACAACATCCAAATCTATAATGCAGTAATCCCTATTAAAATAATTACATATTCACTGATTTCATTTAATAAAATATTTTTATTCCTGTTGTTTTCACTGCAGAGGGCTTACGGCTTTGGTACTGTACCTCTCCTACCTGCTCCAACACAGAGTGAATCCTATCACGAGGAGAGTGGAATATACACATTTTAGCCCAAATCTCACATGAGTCATACACGGAATATGACATTTTGCTTTATTTTCATATCTGAAACAAGCAGAAAATTGTGGGGAAACTTGGAACAATCAGAATCCAAATCACCCATCTCTAATAAATGTGTATATACTTTTTGTATATATGTCACAGCTCTTACTTTTCTATTACAGCAGTTAGAACACTAGCAATTTTAACTATAATTCTGTGGATTTTGCATGTAAACACTATTTACTCTCAAACCAAAGAAAATAATTCAGGACAAGGGGGGCTGTCTTGTGGATTTGGAGTCAATCTGTGCTTCCTGTCTGAGCTCCAGGCAGTCAGTGGATGACGTCAGTCCCCCATCTCAGGAAGGAACGCTGTGTTCTTAGAATCCTAGTCACATTCCATTAATATTTCTGCACAGCTCCGCTAAGACTGGGGTCCAGCATTGCACATAGGAATGCAGGATGTACAGTACCAGGATGCTGTTATTTGTACCCATGCAATATCTGTAGAATTGAGCCTTGATGAGATGTACAAGCCGAAACAATTATTCTTGTAATTTGTCATAGCAAATATGCTAAAAGTGATCTTATTCCAGCCTTTCATCAGTGCTTGACATTTTTGTAGCAAGATCATTGACGAACATTCTTTTTATAAATATAATAATGGTGCAAAGTACAAGTGAATACATTTCTTTGTGATAGAGCTCCTGCAAATAGACATTAAAATAGCTTTTTTAAATCCTAAGTGCCCTTTAATGTTGATAGCATAACAAATAATATAAGAGAATGGACCTATAAACACACTCTTACTAGTGATGGGTTCACTTTGAGGCAGTTTCTCATGTGACTTTGCCCATTTTACCAGAAGGAGGGTAATTGCTACTCTCACTTCTTGAGATCTACGAAAAACCAATTGTTGTAGAAACTACATAGAAACATAGAATTTGACGGCAGATAAGAACCACTTAACCCATCTAGTCTGCCCCCTTTTTTTTATCCTTTAGGCAATCTCAATCCTTTTTGAACCTTAATTCTTTGTAAGGATATTCATATGCCTATCCCAAGCATGTTTAAATTGCTCTACAATCTTAGCCTCTACCACCTCTGATGGGAGGCTATTCCACTTATCCACTACCCTTTCTGTGAAGTAATTTTTCCTTAAATTTCCTCTGAACCTACCCCCCTTCAGTCTCAGTGTATGTCCTCGAGTTCAACTAGCCGGGTAAAGAATGGATGAAAGAGCTTATTGCGGAAAGGGATCCAGATCTTGCAAGATAGTTGTTTATCTGTGAATTCCTGGTTATATGTACTTTCTACTTCTTTACAGAAACTTGTCCTTCAGCAGTAACATAACTCTTTCCGTGCTGGTGATCTAGGAATGAACAAGGCTCTTGAATTAGTTGACAGACAATTTTGGTGGACATGGTTTTCACAGTCTATATAAGACTATGGGGCATATTCATCATCACTTCATTTCTACAAAAGTGGGTAAATAATGAAAATTTTCACCTACTTTTGTAAAAATTAAGTTATGGGGTCATTCATCATGAAGGTAACACAGGAGATATCACAGATCTCTATCTATCTACAGAAGGCAAATGCTTCCTCACCCCCGCTGCTTACATATTGGAAGCAGTCCCGGCTTGCAAATAGGGATCCTTCTGGATCCCTCCACCCCTGCTCGGCTTCTGCTGGATGCCGGTGGCTTTGTGCGCCTGTATGAACCCTGAATCATGCAGGCATACTAGTGCAGGCCCTGACAAAGTTTTTCACTGCTCTGAAAGTAACAGTGAAAGAATTCATGGAGACAGCTGATTTTTGGATCAGCTGTCTCCGCTGTAGAGCAATGATGAATTGCACCGGCGCTCGTTGCGAGTTAGAATGTTAATTATCGGGGGCCGCCCGGCCCCTGATAATTAACATGATGAATATGCCCCTATTTGCCAGGAAGCTGCTGCACACCTCATCTAATGATCAGTTACAGCCTCTACCAGAACCCTCTAGTCATTGGAAGGACAATTCCTCAAACTCCAATACCAATTTACCTTCTTCCAAAGATTTTACATTTATTTTAGTTTATATGTATTGTAAAATGGGTACTTGAAATAAAGACTTATAAGCAGGTCTTCCGGTAAAACACAATGTCTTTACTGGCAGCAGACACTGTAGCACAACATACTCAGGCTTAGGTCTGGAAACACAGATGCATACAAAAGTAAGTACCAAACATAAAAAGTCCTATCACTCCTTGTGCTCAGCAATCAGTCCGCTGCAATGGCCTGAAGCCACACTTGCCATGCTCAAGTGACACAGCCAATGTGCAATGTCCCAGACACTATAAAACTGCATCCTACTTGCTGGCCTCTAACAGGCATCAGTGCAATGTGTAGTGGGTGTTTGGGAGTTTTAAACCCCCACCTGCTTCTGACTTCCTTCTGGATCTGGTTGAGCTGGAAAACCCAAACTTCTATTTTTCAAACTGGAGCTGTACAATCCAGAAAGCCCAGAGTTTCACACTTCTACTGCAGGTGCAGACAGGGCCGGCTCTACCATTAGGCAGCTTTAGGCGGCTGCCTAGGGGTGCCAGCACCTGGAGGGCGCCACTGAATTATTCTAGTAAAACACTGAAGGATGTCTCTGTATGCGGCTTCCTCCTTTTACACTGCGCTGGCTGCTGCTGCAGTCGGGGCTTATCAGGTGCAGCCGCCACTATCAGGCTATACCACATAGTGTGTCAGCGCTTCCTCTGTTCCGACACGTGTAACATCAAGTCATGTTAAGGCAAATAGGAGGCGGATGTAACTATAGCTCCCGAAGGGGAGCTCCCACAGCCGTTCCCCATAGCCCTGCGGGAACCTCTTCCATGCCCCTGGATCCCGGATCTCCAGCAGAAAGCAGCACCTGACTACATGTCTGCATCCACAGCGCACCTGTAAGAGGAGCCATGCCAATGCAGCAGGAAAACAAGGAAACAACTTTTAGCGAAGTAACCCATGGGTGTTTCATTGGTACCACAGACAGTACAGATAGGGGCGATTTAACAGAAGAGGGGACCCCTGTGCAGTCTCCAGGTAGGCCCCTTCCTCTGTACGGTGCAGTAGTCTCCAGTATTGTATCAGAGTCTACTGCACATGTGCAGGTCTCCAGAAACATGGTGCCCACCATGTTCTGGAGACCAATTTAACTACTGTGCATGCGCTGCATCCATTTTGGGTGGGATTTTTGGCCCTTCGCAGGACTCTGTAAAGGAAATTATTAAAATATGAGTGCAGCGTGTGCAGTGTGGGTTTCCAATGAATACAGATCTTACTGCCCAATGGGTGATTTGCACTTGTGTACAGCATAATAGGGAAAAAATATTGTGACTTTGTTTACAATATACTTTTTCACTTTAAAAGTCCTTTAGTGTTGTCCCTTTCCTCTGTATATGTATAATGATGCAATTCACCCCAGCCCACCTAGTAGCCATCTGCATCTCCCCTCTGAGAGATGGTGGTGGTAGGGTTGCAGGTTAGAGGGCGCAAGGCTGAAACTTTGCCTAGGGTACAGAGAGACCTTGCACCGGCCCTGGGTGCAGAATATGCATGTCTTGTTTTCCTCTATTCAGAGGAATCTGCTCCCATCAGAATGTGAACAAATCAGAGGAGAGGCCACCTCTCTCACCACAATATGTATCTGTTCTTCAAGGTGGTACACTTTGTCCCCTTCACTAAAATATCTTTCACTCCTGAAATTGCTCATATGTCCACTAAAAACATCTATAGACTACACAGCTGTCCAGGTTTTCAAATCACATACCACAGTTTACTACTCACTTCTGGAAAGCTGTATGTGAGATTCTCCAAATCAAAGCTATCATCTGGATACCATCCACAAACAAATGGCCAAACAGAATGCTTGAATCAATGTGTAGAGCAGTATTTACAGGAAGTGGGAAGAATATGTTACTATGTTACTATGTTACTAATACTTGTCTCTAGTAGAAATTGCTTATAATAATTCCAAACCTTCTTCAAAATTGCATAGTCCTTTCTTTGTAAATAATGGTTATCATCCAGTCATTTCCTATTTCTAACAATTTCATATCGTTTCACAGGAAGAGAAATATGAAAAAATCAATATTAATTTACATTGAGCAAAAACAAGACATAAGACAGTCTGATAAAAGGCTATTCTTAACCCCATCAGGGTATGGCTTACTACAAATGCATATTATAAATAAGTGAACAAATAAAATTGTTGGTATTTTCTCAGATTTAGTAGTTTCATTTCAAGTTACTGTTACATTAGTTTTCCGGCACACAATTGTTTAAAAAGTTAGTTGCGTGTCTGTTTTTTCCTATCTAATAGACAGGAAAAAAACAGACACCCAACCGACTTTTCAAACAATTAAATTCCACCCAATGAGTAGGATTCATTCTGTGAGCCATATTTCACAAGTAAATCTCACATTTGCTTCTACCTCAGTTCCTATTCCTCGTGTCAAAATAAAGGGTCAAACTGAATTGAGAATTGAATGAATTCTGGATTCCTGAATAAGAGAAAAATTTCCCCTTGTCCAGATGATATTATTGGAACATCCCATTTTATCCAAGAATTCAATAAGCCAGGGACAACTAGAAGTCACTTTAAATAGAGGGGCGTCTTGTCACATGTACTGGTATGCGCAGTGAGAACGACCAACTCTATTAAGGTACGAAGCACACTCTTTCATAAATTAGCCCATCGCTTCAGGTCCCTTTCTGCATTTGGATTACTTGCGTATTGGATCAATGAACGTATTTATTGGACTTGCTTCTGCCTTACCCATGCCTGGTTGTAATTAGTTAGTCTGTGTATGAGATACCAGTTCCGCTGACTGCCAGAGTGAGCCCTTAATTTAGGTGAGCAAACTCATTATTGCTCTCTCTTATCACCATATCTCTGTGGAGTCCAGGGTCAGAAATACTGATTTATACTGGATGGTCATGATGGTATATACATACGTACACCCAAAAAATGACTATATTTGCACTAATACAGAGCCGTACTCATCTCGCTTTGTGACTGCCCTGTATATGTACACTGTGACCAGCTACTAGTCATCATCATTAGTGCACACTTGTACCTACCATCCGAACAGGTGTATATAAACTTATGTCCAATTCTGTGTGTCCCGTGGTCTTGTTGACATGCTCTTGGTATTCTGCCACCCTAATACTTACATTATTTCAGTGTCGTCTGCTGATGCAGCTACGGTTATATACCCTGTACTTGTCCTATATTGTATTGAACTGTAAGTCACTGTTGTACTTGTTTTGCTTATTTGTTTATGTACTCTGTAATTGGGCGCTGTGGATCCCTTGTGGCGCCATATAAATAAAGGATAATAATAATAATAATATATGCACGTGCTTCAGTTTCTATGCTTATCTTTACATCAAATTAGTTCACCTATTGACTACTTCACCTACTTTGCACCAAGGTTCACTCTGTGGGCCTGCAACAGTGGTGGAACACAGCATCTTCTAGCAACATTTGGTGTGGTACCTGACAATTCCAGTCATGAGCTTCACCAGGCCACCTTACATGTTAAAATAAGCAGAGTGGGGTTGGTGTTGCCATAAACCACTTATCCCAGCACACCATAGAGGCCATACCAACTGATGTTGAGTAAGCACTATTTTCACTTACTAAGGTTGTGAGATGAGAAGATGCGATGAACGACTCATGGGAGTGCATGATAGTGCTAGTGCCTACACACTGAACGATCAAAACAACAGATTGACCGATATATCATCTAGTGTGTGCCCGGCTTTAAGCTGATCCAATGTTTGGCTACTTAGCTACATGAATAATATACTGAAATACATATTCACTTCCATTTTAATTTACCACAGGTGGGATTGAAGTGGGCTAATGCCTTTACCGAACTCTTCTTCCAGCTTCAGATACGGTAACACCAGTGACGTGCAGTGAGTTCAATGGCTGGCGAGGCACTGGCTAATTAAACTCCCCCCATAAAAACAAACAAACAAGCAAACAGTGTGTAGTTTCCCTATTTAACAATAACCAGCGCCAGGCTCAACCAGCCAGGGGGTAATGCCATAGCAGGATAGACACTCATTGAGGTGTCCCCCTGCCATCACATTAACCAACCCACCAACTGGTCAGCCCAGGGCTGGAATTCCTCTGGGGTCCCCCCTCCCGAACAACAACCATATCAGCCCAGTGCTATGCCCCTCACCACTGGTGGCAGAGGGTGAGGGGTTCTTTGTATGTTAATATTGTTCCTTACAGGCGGCCTACAGGTCCTAGCAAGCCTCTCCTAGCATGCCAGCACTTAGAGTACCACAGTGCCAGCATGCCCGAACATAAATTGTCCGCTGGCACCTGTAGTCCGCCTGCAAAGAAAATATTAAAATAAAAACACAACACGTAATGTTATAATAGTTTATTACACTCCATCTTCAACTGGGGACGGAGCCTTTCAGCTCTTTTGCATGGCTGCCGCCTTCCTAGGAATTCCGACATTTTCTTCCAGCATCTTCACCTGGGGTGCGGCGGCCCTAAAGCTCTTTTGCATGGCCGCCGCACTCAGGGTTCCGGAGATTTCATTCTTCAGGAGCTTTACCATGCTTCCTCCCCGCCGACAGACTGACAGCTGCTGCCTCGCGCTGGCTTATATAAGCCAGCCGAGGGGGTGGGGTGATAACGTGTTGAGCCATGATTGACTCGTGGTGGCCATCTTGAATTTAAAGAATGGCTCTGCAGCGCCATTTTTGAAATGGGTACGTGCTGCTGAAGTGTGAAGAATGGCTAGCAGGGACTGGATCCTCCAATCACGTCTGCTAGGGTGACAGGGGCGTGGTTTCATGTGGGCTGAAGGCACGTCCCTGTCATTGATGCACAGACACTGGTGCCACTTTGCAGTATTTTTTTAAAGGACTTTTGCACCCCGTGGCTTAGCCCTGCCCCCTGCCCTTCCCGCACCTTCACTGGTGTCAGCGGGAGGCACCACTGTTACTGCCTCCCAAGACTGTATTTGGCTGGATCATTATGTGAGAAATAATTAGAATAACAAAGAAGATATCTATGACACAGAATCTGTTATAAATGTCTTCTTTGTATTATTGTAATAATTATGCACAGCCTCCCCTGACTGCACATACCTGGGTAACACACATTTGAGCATGTGTGAAGTGCGGGTGTGAGAATGTTAATATAAAAAAGTTTCAAAATTATAAAATTCCCAACAAATGATATCTTACACTCTCTATAAAGTTGATGGGACTACAGGGGATGTGTGTGTGTGTGTGTGTGTGTGTGTGTGGGGGGGGGGGGGGGGGGGGCTTGCTGGGGAGGGCGCTGGACTGCACATCCTAAATAAACACAAAGGGAGGTGCTATCATGTTGAGACTTGTGAATGCCAAATTTCTTTCTCACAAATATTTAAAATGCCCACTCTAATATATACTGCAGACACCAGGCGCATCTTATTACCATATCCCATGAATGTGCGCTATATATCGCAAAACACTGCATCCCATAAGAGAAAACAATACACCCACACATTATCTGAGTTCCAAAGCTCATTGATGTATATATTTGTTATTAAAAGGATATGGATTCAATATATATTACAATGTACAGTATACCTATAGTTACATGGTTACACTCACACAGTAAGCAGTTAAAACATACAGTTACATACAGTTACAGTTACAGGCCAGCGATACAATTACCATATCTTTCAATGCATCCTCCTCTTAATAGCTCTCTCTCTCAGCAAATAAATACAGGAACTGATCTGGCAATAACTCCATCATCGTGTAGTCCAAAACACAGCAACTGACCTCCTGTGTGATCAGCAATGTGTTATCTAGTTTTTGGGGAGGGAACTTACTCATTCATTATGAGTCACTAGTCTCTTTGTACAAGCTGAACAGGTTCAGCCTTGGGGACGTCCAAAGGGGCTGGTCTGAGCTTCCTGTCCACTACCTGTTTGGAATATCTATTGTTCTAATAAAAGTGATTTTAGCTTTTATACATTTAATCATAGTTATTTGTTGCAATGTCCTACAACTTAATAACAAGTATCAAATGAATCTACACATTAATCTGCTTGCTTTAATACCAAATATGACAGGTGTATCTGGTTTAGTTCAAATAATACACATACATGACATAACTTCATTATATAATTTTAAATCATCATGATGTCTGGCGCTTGATATTATTATAATTATGTACTGCATGAAATAAGTGTCGAATCCATCTCTGTGGCATGTCCGTGTAAATGCGTGTGTTACCATATATTGCTGTGCTTGCTGCGCGTATTTGCAAGTGTAGCGACTCATAATGTGTGCAGTTTGTATGTTCTTTCTATGTAATATTTTTGACTTCGACAGTCCACCCTTTGGCAGCAAACAATAACTGCCATCAATTATTAACATAAGAAAAAAAAATATTTCATACAATAATCGGTGACCTAGACACAAGTATGTATTAATTTTGCAAATCAGACACTTGTCTATATTTGGGGAAGACAGGGAGGAGGACGAGACATCCTCTATATGCACTCGGCGGTCACGGGACCACTGGTTGGGTGTGGGACAACATTCAACCTATAGAGTATGCTGGGACAGTGCTTTGGCCTATAATGTCTGATTTGCGACGAACATTTCACACATACATGTACCTACGTCTTTGTACACTGATGTTTGGATTCGATTGAGGTTCTGCTGGGTAGATGAAGAAGACACAAACAAATCGTGACAGTGACATATAAAATTTTCAAAAGTTTCCATTTCTGGAACGTATGCTAGATCTGTTTAATCATTGAACAAGGGTTATAAGTAGTGTCCTTCCTAAATAACATAAACCTTCAGAGTTCAGGGCGAGCCACTCATAAACCTTTCTTCCACATATATTAATGAGCTCTTTATCTGCAATGTGGAATAGCCATTGTCTGATTGTTCCTGATTACCTCCGAACTCCATGGGGTATATGCAATTGCAGTCGAATTCGCGGCAATTATCGCCGTTTTTTAATTCGACCAAATTCGCCAGGTGAATCCCGGCAGGTGCCTGCCGGGATTCACCATATTCAATGAAAAACGGATTCGCCAGAATCGCGGGCGAAAATCGGCCGATTTGGCGGATTTTGCCGCGATTTTAAAAAACGGGAAAAAACGTGAAAAACCCGAAAAAAAAAATGGCGTGGGGTCCCCCCTCCAAAGCATAACCAGCCTCGGGCTCTTTGAGCTGGTCCTGGTTCTAAAAATGCAGGGGAAAAATTGGCCAGGGATCCCCCGTATTTTTAAAACCAGCACCGGGCTCTGCGCCTGATGCTGGTGCCAAAAATACGGGGGACAAAAAGAGTAGGGGTCCCCCGTATTTTTAACACCAGCATCGGGCTCCACTAGCTGGACAGATAATGCCACAGCCGGGGGTCACTTTTATGCCGTGCCCTGCGGCCGTGGCATCAAATATCCAACTAGTCACCCCTGGCCGGGGTACCCTGGGGGAGTGGGGACCCCTTCAATCAAGGGGTCCCCCCCCCCCAGCCACCCAAGGGCCAGGGGTGAAGCCCGAGGCTGTCCCCCCCCATCCAATGGGCTGCGGATGGGGGGGCTGATAGCCTTTGTGATAATAAAAAGATATTGTTTTTTCCATTAGTACTACAAGTCCCAGCAAGCCTCCCCCGCAAGCTGGTACTTGGAGAACCACAAGTACCAGCATGCGGGAGAAAAACGGGCCCGCTGGTACCTGTAGTACTACTGGAAAAAAAATACCCAAATAAAAACAGGACACAGACACCGTGACTTGTACAACTTTATTACATACTGCCGACACACACATACTTACCTATGTTGACACGCCGACTGCCACGGTCGCCGACGATCCGAGGGTACCTGTGAAAAAATTATACTCACCTTCCAGCGTCCAGAGGTACATCCACGTCCAGAGGTAAATCCACGTTCTTGGCAAAAAAACAAACCGAACACCGATCCATACCGGACTAGAAAGGGGTCCAATGTTTTCACATAAGACCCCTTTCTCCCGAATGCCGGGACATCACGTGACTCCTGTCACTGACGTCCCTTCAGCCAATCAGGAAGCGCTACTTCCGTGGCGCTCACCTGATTGGCTGTCCGCTGTCTGTACTGTGACAGCGCATCGCAAAGCCGCTCCATTACTTTCAATGGTGGGAACTTTGCGGGTAGCGGTGGGGTCACCCGCCGGTCAGCCGCTGACCGGCGGGTGACCTCACCGCTAGCCGCTAAGTTCCCACCATTGAATATAATGGAGGGAGCTGTGCGATGCGCTGTCACAGTGCAGACAGCGCTCAGCCAATCAGGTGAGCGCAACGAAGTTGCGCTTCCTGATTGGCTTAGAGACCTGTCAGTGACAGCTGTCACTGACAGGTCTCATTCGTGGAAAGGTGTCCCATGTGTCAGCATGGGACCCCTTTCAGTCCGTTTTTGGTGCGGGTATTTGCGTTTTCTTATTTTGCCAAGTCCGTGGATTTATCTCTGGACCATGGTTGAGGTGAGTATTTTGAACTTTTCTTTACAGGTATCCGTGGATTCTACATGGAGAAGAGGACCGATGTCGGCGTGTGAACATAGGTAAGTATGTGTGTGTCGACGTATGAAATAAAGTTTTACTGTCGACGGTGTGTGTGTCCTGTTTTTATTTGGGTATTTTTTCCCCAGTAGTACTACAGGTACCAGCGGGCCCGTTTTTCTCCCGCATGCTGGTACTTGTGGTCTCCAAGTACCAGCTTGCGGGGGAGGCTTGCTGGGACTTGTAGTACTATTGGAAAAAACAATATCTTTTTATTATCACAAAGGCTATCAGCCCCCCCATCCGCAGCCCATTGGATGGGGGGGGACAGCCTCTTGCTTCACCCCTGGCCCTTGGGTGGCTGGGGGGGGGGACCCCTTGATTGAAGGGGTCCCCACTCCCCCAGGGTACCCCGGCCAGGGGTGACTAGTTGGATATTTAATGCCACGGCCGCAGGGCACGGCATAAAAGTGACCCCCGGCTGTGGCATTATCTGTCCAGCTAGTGGAGCCCGATGCTGGTGTTAAAAATACGGGGGACCCCTACTCTTTTTGTCCCCCGTATTTTTGGCACCAGCACCAGGCGCAGAGCCCGGTGCTGGTTTTAAAAATACGGGGGATCCCCTGTCAATTTTTTCCCCGCATTTTTAGAACCAGGACCAGCTCAATGAGCCCGAGGCTGGTTATGCTTTGGAGGGGGGACCCCACGCCATTTTTTTTTATGATTTTACCCTTCCAGCATAAAAAAAAAATAAAATAAAAAAAATAATATTTTAAAAAATATATAAATAATATTTGTGCCTCCCAAAAAAAAAAAAAAAAGTACCTAATCCCTTCTAATATAAATAGATCTGCTATTCCCAAAAAAAAAAACACCAAAAAAAACATGTTTAAAATTTTTTTATTTGTTTTCACCCTCCAAAGTGTGGCGGATTGAAAATGACGAATTTGCTGTCTAAAAGCACTGCTGTCGAATTTCAAAACTTGAATTGAATATGCTTTGGTCGAATTGCAGCACTTGTATCATTGCAGAAAAGTCGAATTTGCAAAAATTCGAATTTCAAAAAGTCGAATTTTGAAAGTCCGTTTTTTGGTCGGAAAGCACTGGATTGCATAGGGGAATTTTTTTTTTTGGTCGAAAATGACCCGAAATTCGACAATTTCGGGAATTCGACCACAATTGCATATACCCCCATAACTACTAGACCTTTGATTTTTCTCAGACTTTAACAAACTGATCGGCTAATCCTGGGATCCTATAAGGAAATCACTCCTTCCTCCAGAACCAGTTCCAGTCCCACACTCGACTCCTCATAAAAAAAAAACCTCACAAAAATAGAATATCCTGAAAGAAAATGTTTGTCAGCGGGAAAGAGAGAAAAGAGAAATAGAACAAAACAACTCTTGTTCATAACAAATCAATTACAATGACTGGTCTTTCTGCAATCCTTTAGTACGCTCAGGTAGTGTTCAACAGTGCCGCCTCTCAGTCTTCACGGAACAGAGTCTCTGGGGATACTTTTGCGATCTCACTCCATTTACGAGTTCCTTCCGGACTACCGACTTTCCTGCAATGGGAATCGTGGACCCAAGTCTCTCTCTCAGCTACTTTCACTGGGATAGTGCTGTCAACAAAACTTGGTATGGTCCTTCCCACCTGTCTATTAGGCAACCTGAGTGTAAGAACAATCACACAGTCTCTTGGTTCACAATCAAGACAGTTAGTGTTTGGCATACCAGCAATCAACAGTTTCAAGTTCTTTTGTCAAGTTCTCAAATGCTGGCTCATCTCAATAAGGTACTGTACTGTCACCTCATTGGTGCATCTCTGATCATTGTGCGGATCAATCATGACATGAGGTTGTCTTCCAAAAACAACCAAAAAGACACAAATACCAAAACAAAAACAAATTTCGAAGAGGGTGATTTGTTGAGTGAAGATCTGGGAGTGGTTCCGAAGCTACATAATACTAGTGGCAGTATCTATGATCATAATGGTACAATTTCAAGCTTTGCTCCTACTTCTAGGGGTACCATTATCTACACACAAATTTCTGCGCAATTTTTCTTTGCGGTAAACACAGCAGCATCCGTGGCGGCAGGAAATGACTCTACCCAGTTTAAGAAAATATCAGTGCACACCAATACATAACAATAATTCCTAAAGGGTGTTAACTGTATGAAGTCGATTTGTATTTCCTGAAAAGATCCGTCTGCAGGAGGGATATGGGATGGCTTTGTTGGTATTGCTTTACCAATATTCTTCCACAAGCAAGCAAGACAGGTCATTGCTCTCTTACCTGCATGAGAATAGAATCCTGGCGCACACCAGTAGGCTCTCAGCAGCCTGCACATACCCTCTTTGCCTTGATGAGTGAGACCATGTGCCACCTCAGCTAGACTTGGAAGGTATGCTCTGGGGGCTACTGGCTTACCGTGTCCACCTGTCCACAGTCCTGAGGACTCCTTGCCATACCCCTTTGTCCTCCAGACTGCCTTTTCCTGTAGGGAACACAAATTTTTGTATCTTAATTTAACTATCGTGTGTTTGCAATGTAGAGTACCATGAGCATAACTCAAAAAAAAAAGAAAAAGAAAAAAGAAACATCTCTAGAGGAGATAAAGAAGAAGAAAATGAAAAAGAAAATGTCAGGTTTGCCATTCACAAACAGGCATATCAGTGTCTATACAAAATTTCCCTTCACCAGTATTCCCATTCTCCACCCTTTGTGCATGACAAGGCACACTGCAGTAATACTGGTGTTATCGTGCTGTTGAGATATACTGGGTTCGGGCAGAACTCTGAAGGACCTAGGCATGTGGAGTTTGAACTGTACTTGGGTCCATGTATTGTACCACCCTGTGTGAACGCAAAAGATGAAGAGGAAACTGTAGAGAAACAGAATAGAGGTTGGTGACAGATGAGTTTGTAGAGATGAAGATTTTATAAAAATGTGACAACTGGATTGGGCACTACGGGGAAGTAATTCTCTACTTGGTCTACTCCCCTTAAAAACAAATTCTGTGTTTGTCGTATCGCTATTGGGACTATCCCAGCCATCAATCCAGTGTCCTGTCCATCCTAAGTTCATAGGGAACCCGGTATCTGTGAGATAATTTCCTCTACCTGTGATGGACATGCATCTAGAACAGTAGAATGCGACATTAGTCTTCGTGGGTGTCTAACTTACTTTGTACTTCCTGAGCGGGAGCACAGTATATGTATATTATATCTAACAAAATTAAGTTAATCAGGGGCCATTTCTGCTAGGAAAAAGAAGCAAAAGTTTAGAGGCCCCATCTTAACCCCAGCAAGTTTTCTCAAAGGGTAATGTTGCATTTATTTTGTTCTTCCCATTAGCCGAATCTGTGTTTTTCTATATGGCTTATGATTCCTTACTATATGTCCCTTGGTCCCGTCTATGTGTTTAATAATGTGGCTTGTGTTTTCTGTCTAGGGGATCTATATTGACTATGTGTCCTACTACTCCTACAATCTCTGGCAAAATACCCTTCCTTCCTACAAGTGTAACATATTATTGACCATTTGGGATCTGCGGTTTGGACTGATGGGTCTTTCCTGTATGTGCCAGTATACTTACCGTCCTCAACCTCTCCACCTGTTGTTCTCTGCGCCTAGCACTATTCTGGTGAAGTTCAATAGCACACTATCTAAGATTAGCTACTGTGACCCCTTTCCAATTTTGCAAAGAAGTCTGCACCCTGACACTCAATGCCTTATTGAGCCCGTCCATTTGCACGGAGACAGCCATCTCCCATTTGCCAAATTAGTGTTTACCAGTGATCTTATCCAGATGCAGGGCCGGTGCTAGGGTGTTCGGCGCCCCCCTGCAAACTATAAAATTGCGCCCTCCCATATTCCGTTGGCGTGCGCCGGGAAAAGGGGTGTGGTCTCACAAATAAGGGGCATGGCCACACAATAGTACCCCCATTTAAAATGACGCCACAATGTAGCACAATCTTATTAATCTTATACGTAATGCCCCACCCGTAGTAGTAGCGTCCTTATATGTAATGCACCCCAGTAGTAGTAGCACCCTTATACATAATGCACTCACAGTAGTAGTAGCATCCTTATACATAATGCCCCCAGTAGTAGTAGCATCCTTATACATAGTGCCCCCCCAGTAGTAGTAGCATCCTTATACATAATGCACCCAGAGTAGTAGTAGCATCCTTATACGTAGTGCACCCCCAGTAGTAGACGCGTCCTTATATACGTAATGCCCCCCCCAGTAGTAGAAGCATCCTTATACGTAGTGCACCCCCAGTAGTAGAAGCGTCCTTGTACGTAATTCCACCCTAGTAGTAGTAGCGTCCTTATACGTAATGCCCCCCCACAGTACTAGTAGCGTCCTTATACGTAATGCCCCCCCCCAGTAGTAGCATCTTTACATGTAATGCCCCCCCCCTGTAGTAGTAGCGTCCTTATGCATAATGCCCCCCCAGTAGTAGCATCCTTATACGTAATGCCCCCCCAGTAATAGTAGCGTCCTTATATATAATGCCCCCAAGTAGTAGTAGCGTTCTTATACGTAATGCCCCCCCTAGCAGTAGTAGCGTCCTTATACGTAGTGCACCCCCCGTAGTAAAAGCGTCCTTATACGTAATTCCCCCTAACAGTAGTATCGTCCATATACGTAATGCCCCACAGTAGTAGTAGCGTCCTTATACATAATGCACCCCCAGTAGAAGCCTCCTTATATGTAATTCCCCCGTAGTAGTAGTAGCGTCCTTATAAGTAATGCCCCCCCCAGCAGTAGTAGCGTTGTTACGCGTAATGCCCCCCCTGTAGTAGCGTCCTTATACGTAATGCACCCTCCCAGTAGTAGTAGCGTCGTTACGCGTAAAGCCCCCCCTGTAGTAGTAGCATCCTTATACGTAGTGCACCCACAGTAGTAGTAACATCCTTATACGTAATTCCCCCCTAGTAGTAGTATCGTCCTTATAAATAATGGCCACCCCAGTAGTAGCGTAGTTTCACGTAATGCCCCCCTTTAGTAGTAGCGTCCTTATACGTAATGCCCCCCTAGTAGTAGTATCGTCCTTGCATGTAATGGCCTCCCCCAGTAGTAGCGTCATTATACGTAGTGCCCCCCCAATACTAGCATCCATAAAGTGCGCGTACGCAGACATACCTCACACACACAATTCACACATATATACACACACATACACACCCACCCACCATATGCGCACACACACACACACACACACACACACACACACACACACACACACACACACACACACCACTTACCTAAGCCAGTCTCCCTCTGTACTGCAGCCTGGTCAGTGTAGCTCCGCCCCTTCTATCCCGTTTAGCCCCGCCCCCTTTCGGGCCGTTTAGCTCCGCCCCCTTCTGTCCCGTACTCAGCCGCTGTCACACGGGGAGGGGAGGCAGGAGGTTTTTCATTCAGCAGGCGCTGCTGCCAGTGACTGTCATACCGTGACAGTCACAGCAGCAGCAGGGGGACAGGACGGCGCAGCAGTGAAGGGATTCAGAGCAGGAAGAGCGCCTCTCTGTCCCAGCGCCTCCCTGCACTGCATCCCTTCGCTGAGCGGGTAGCGCCGGGCCTGTCCAGATGGAGAGTTTTCTATTTCTGCAAGAGACAAAAACAAAAATAAAAGTTTAACAGGCTTCTAGGTCATGCAAAGTATTCATTCAATCCTTCATGGTCCAACAAACATTTCCGAGCTCATCTTGACTAGGGTTATTACTAGGAATGAATACTTCTTATATGGTAACTGAAAGAAATACTAGGGGGTTACCTTGTCTCTGTCCGCTTTCCTACTGGCAAATACTTATGTGCGGACAGGTTTTTTCTCCATTTCTGACGTTACTTTCTTGATTTTTTTGTTTTATTTTTGGGTTTTACTATATATGTACACGAATGATACCATACTTACCTGTTCCACTTGTCTCAGCCACTTCCCCCACAGGCTACTGCTCTTCTTTTACCGGTTGGATACTCTTCTGGGTGCATGATAAATGGCTGAAAACAATCAGGTCACCTTCTCCTCCTAAATAAAACTTCAACATTCCTTAGTACATATATAGGTTACAGTCATATTTTTCATATTTTTATTATTTTCTATAGTTTGTATGCTGGCCGTAACTGCTTCCACATCTACATATGGCGGTGTACTTGCATTCTCTTTTTACCCCCTACTTGTTTATTGTTGCTACAAGTTCAAACAGTTCTTATATTTTCATTTTTGTCTTATATGACTTTGGTTAGACATACCACTTGCAATACCTTAGGATCAAACTCACCAACTCCTCTTGCTGCCACAGGTTTAAACAATTTGTATGTCTGACCCTTTGTTTTTGGGATTTTATCAGACATATCCTTATCCTTAAGTTCTGCAATACCTCTGGTTCAAAGCTGCCCACCCTAGGGAATGGTACCCTAACTTTGTCAGTCATACGTAACCATTCATTGCAAAAAGCCTCCGTGTGTGAACCATACTTTTCACACATAATAAACCTTGCTGACCCTCTCGGTCACAATTCTGACCTTCTCGGTCCCGAGTCTGACCTTCTCAGTCCCAACTCTTCTTCAGCCTGAACCCTAGCTACCAAACGCCCACTGCTTGTGCAATTGGATCCCATCGCGGACTTTTTGCCAATAAACGCAATCCCCAAATGCACACCGCAGATAGATGGTGGACACCTAGCGATTTCACTCGCTCCTTCTCCGCTGACTACCATGACTCACTCCAATAGTGAACACCGCGTACCCAGTGAGGCCCTATCGGTTTCTATTTACTGGAAGTGTTAGGAGTGACTTACCTTTTCCAGTAAATATCCGCCGCTGGAGATTTTCCTGAGAGAGACCAGCGAAAACTCCCTATACACTTTTTATACACAAATCACGCTTGCGTATGCTCTATACAGCGCTAATGATACCGCGATTTTACGCAAAAACTCATAATAGGGGTATCAAGTTGCGCTATGTATCGCACCCACAAACGCGCGGTCCAATCGCACAGCGTATAGGTACTTGTTACCTATCTGCCGTACAACCATGGGTCAATGTACAAACTGTGACCCTCAACTCGGAGCGTAACAAAAAACCTTTTTACTTCAATACTACACAATGCACAATTCCCTATTACGCTCCTCTGCAAATCTCCTCACGATTTGCATATTAAACCTTATACTAACGTGAGTCAGCCGCCTCACGCCACCAAGCCTCCACTTACTTGATGTACCACACTACGGGATCCCGAATTCCCTGGGTTCAAATCCACTCACTCCTACATTTGCTCACTCAAATACACTTTGGTTTTTCTGTACAGAAAATTTTAATTCATTCAGATAGGCAGCTTTACCCCAGAGGCAATACAGTTTAAACAAAAGTTTTATACTAATCTGCTTTAGAAACCGGGTAGTTTTGTGCTATTGTATTAAATGTCTACTATCCCACCTTTGAACTAAACGACACTATTGTGTAATTTGTACTTAGCGCCCACATTCTTACTCACTTTGCATAAACACGCGACCATGCTTGTCTCTTATGCTGCGTGCGCAGTCCTTTACTTTGTCCGAGACACGTGTACAAAACCCTGTGTCCGCAATAAAACAAATCACACAGCTCTATAAATGTGAACAATACTAATTACTATTGCCCACTAGACACAACTTGTTCTGTATAAACTTTTATGCAGACCTGCGTTTGTGTCTTTACACTTACTTCCTTAAAATACTGTTATTTCAAATTTACCTATATAGCAACAAATGTATCCTATTTCACACAGATCTATAATGACTCTAGCAATAATAAATAATCTAAATGATATGATTCAGATTGGATAGCTATCTTGCAGAACATACACTGATATAAATATACACATAATTATAATATTATTATTATTAGAGATGAGCGGGTTCGGTTTTACTCGGTTTTACTCGGATTTACTCGGTTCTCAAAACGGCATCTTATTGGCTCACGGGTGTCACGTGTTTTGGATAGCCAATAGAAAAAATCCGGATAAAACCGAACTGGCGTTAATTCTGGTGTTAAATCCGAACCCGCTCATCTCTAATTATTATATATATGTACCATTCACTGGTCTCCTGTGAGACACCTTACCTCTTATTTGCATATCAAAGCTATTTGCTTTTCCACTGCTAAGAAATAAACAGTTACACAGGTTAGTTTGCATTTCAATGGCTATCCTATAGCAAGCAGATTCTACAAGTGTTGGAAGGAAAAAGAGAAAAAACAAAACAAAACCCTTCCTTTCCTTTTTCTATCTGTGTGCAAATTTTTTTTTTTACCAAGCCAAGCATTTATCTTACCATTTACTCTCACTAGGCCCAATTGAAACTATTTGTAATTGACTATGGCATGGGTAACTCATAAATGGTGTTTGATGTGACCAAGGAAACTGATTTTTCTGTGCAGACTGAAAATCAGCTATTTAGAAAATTACCTTCCTAAAATGGCCACTGCTCCTCCCCCTTCCACATCCATGAGGTTTACACAAAATGGTGGACAGGCCATGTGGTTAGTCCAAAATGGAGGACAGACCATGCGGCTTCCTTTGTCACAAAGAAATCACACATTATACAAGCACCAGAAGTTATTTTAGGCCTGAGTTAAAAAAAACTATATCAAGGCTATGCAGCAACTTTTAAATGTACTTTTACCTACTTAACAGATAAACAATCCAATCCTGAATCAAACACAATATGACTTATTTGAACTTTGTTTTGCAACAATAAAAATACATTTTAGCATCTTAAATATTATGAGAAACGCGTTGTCCCTTGAAATTTCATATCATTGGCTTACTGATATCACAACAATACACGTGGATGTTATTTTTATCAGTGTCGCGATGCGTCCATCGGAGTCGGTCGATTACAGCCGCGTTTGTAATGTACAGTGCATCATTAAGTCCCTGATATCGTGGACCAGCCCCCATTTGTGAATGCCAAATTGCTTTCTCACAAATATTTAAAATGCCCACTCTAATATATACTGCAGACACCAGGCGCATCTTATTACCATATCCCATGAATGTGCGCTATATATCACAAAACACTGCATCCCATAAGAGAAAACAATACACCCACACATTATCTGAGGTCCAAAGCTCATTGATGTATATATTTGTTATTAAAAGGATATGGATTCAATATATATTACAATGTACAGTATACCTATAGTTACATGGTTACACTCACACAGTAAGCAGTTAAAACATACAGTTACATACAGTTACAGTTACAGGCCAGCGATACAATTACCATATCTTTCAATGCATCCTCCTCTTAATATCTCTCTCTCTCAGCAAATAAATACAGGAACTGATCTGGCAATATCGTCTAGTCTAAAACACAGCAACTGACCTCCTGTGTGATCAGCAATGTGTTATCTAGTTTTTGGGGAGGGAACTTACTCATTCATGATGAGTCACTAGTCTCTTTGTATATGCTGAACAGGTTCAGCCTTGGGGACGTCCAAAGGGGCTGGCCTGAGCTTCCTGAGCTTCCTGTCAACTACCTGTTTGGAATATCTATTGTTCTAATAAAAGTGATTTTAGCTTTTATACATTTAATCATAATTATTTGTTGCAATGTCCTACAACTTAATAACAAGTATCAAATAAATCTACACATTAATCTGCTTGCTTTAATACCAAATATGACAGGTGTATCTGGTTTCGTTCAAATAATACACATACATGACATTACTTCATTATATAATTTTAAATTATCATGATGTCTGGCGCTTGATATTATTATAATTATGTACTGCATGAAATAAGTGTCGAATCCATCTCTGTGCATGTCCGTGTAAATGCGTGTGTTACCATATATTGCTGTGCTCGCTGCGCGTATTTGCAAGTATAGCGACTCATAATGTGTGTAGTTTGTATGTTCTTTCTATGTAATATTTTTGACTTCGACAGACTTGTAGTGACACACACACACACACACACACACACACACACACACACACACACACACACACACACACACACACAATGCAGGTGCATTCTCCAAACATTACTTTGAATAATTGTAATACATTCTGCAATTTAACACTAGGTAAAAGTTATGTTCTTTGCTAAATTTTGGTCAAAAGAGTGAGCCTACCCACAGCATCCAGGTGTTCTCATCATCAGGTATGTCCCTAACGTTCTAAAGGTTCAAGTCCATGGCATGGGATGCTCCCAGGTCAGCTCAACTAAACCACCCCAAGGCACCACACTTGAGAGGTAGCAAGCATAGTGTTTGGGGTGTCAGATAAGTAAAAAGCAGCTAATATGTGTTAAGGGTATTACATGGGTGAGAGATAATAAAAGTGTGAAAGTGTTACAATGATAAAAAAACAAAGTAGTCAGTCCTGCCACTAATAAGATTTATTCCCAAAGCTGACACTTTGCAGATACTCTGTGGCCTATCTCAATATGCACTCGCAGCTTACTACACCCAGACTTTTATCTACCTTAAATGTACATTTACAAGCAAACTGGCATGTGAATTATTTAAGAAAACTAAATCAGATTACTAATAGAGTTTAATATGATGAACTAATTAATAATGCATATAAATTAAGATAACATACCACTGAAAAACATCAAATACATTTAGTGTGAACAATGACTATCTCAAATTATTTCTAATAAACTTCATATATAATTATTCAACTCATAAGAAACTACAGCAAATGTAACCACTTTTCCACAGTAGCTAGCTGTTGGGTATGATTTACCGGCGATCGGGATGCCGTCTCCCAGTATACCAATGTCGGCATCCTGACAATTGAAATCCCGACAGAGGTGATGGTATGTTGTCCCCTCTCCCCTACCCCCTTACACTCCCTTCCTGCAGCCTAACCCTAACCTCCCCCTTTGGTGCCTAAACCTAACCCCCCTTTCCCACAGCCTAGACCTAACCCTCCTTCTTTACTGCCTAACCCTAACCACCCCCTTCCTGCAGCATAACCCTAACCTCTCCCCTCCCGCAGCCTAAACCTAACCTTCCGGGGGCTCCTAAACCTACCTCCCCCACCGATCACGCTAAACCTAACCCTCTGTCTATACTCATGGTTCAGGTGCCAGCTGTCGGGATTCTGGCATTGGTGTCGTGACCTTTTCGGGATTCCAGCATCGGTATTCTGACAGGTATCAGTATTCCGGTGTCGGTATTCTGGTGGGTGTTGGGATTCCGTCATCAGTATTCTAGCTGGCAGGATCCCGTCAGCCGGCATCTTGACCGGATCCCGTAACTGGTAGTACTTCTATATTAATATAACATAAGAGGAGGGAGAGGGAAATAAGAAAGCAGACGGGGGAGCTAAGGGGAAGCGGCGGGCAGCGGAGCGGTGATTGTGAACGGAGAGAAAACGGCACTTAACGCGGGGGCGAAGGATAGTACATCCCGCACTATGACCTAAGATTGTTTTTGTTGGTGGTTTATTGGAGAAGTTACTAGAAGAGAGATATATGCCGTTTATGCCCATGCTATCTGAATTGTTAGTGAGAAAGAGGACACCCCACACAACGATACCCCTACCATTACTGCATACAAGCCCGCAACCAGTTGGCAGGGTGGGCACCCACTGCATTCATCTTCTTAGCTGCAAGGTCTGGCCCCTCCATTGCTTTATCACCTGCAGTAAGGTGCAGTGCGGTCAGTGGCTGGGGATACACTGGCTAGTATCACACACATATATGATTTGGTAGTGCATTTTGACTATAAAAATGATTAGAGTAATACAAAGATTATATAAATAATACAAAAATTATATTTACAAGTTATAAATATCTTCTTTCTATTATTCTATTATTATGTACTCACTCTGCAGTATGACAGGTGAGGCTCTGCCTCTCCTCCCTACCCTGACCACACACTGAGACACATTTGTGACATATAGAGGTATACATATATATGCAAGGTGTACTGTACTGATTCCTTTATCATCATACTCACCCATATCTGCTACGGACCCTCACTGTGCCACATAAATCACATAATATTTGGGACACCGCATTACAACCACCACTGTTTTGGGACAATCAATTCCTTAACACTAGATTTACCAGATATATCCTCATAACTCCCTTTACCGATAGGGTTACTTGTCAATTGGCGTTTTCCTTCCATTGTTGACTCTTGCTTCAAGATTCAATGATGTTTTTGGCAATATTATTGTTAAACTACATGTTTCTAGAGGTGACGAGGAATGTGGGTAGGAAAAAAGGTTAACAATTACAGTATGTACATTGTGCAAAATTACTGTTTATTAAAAAGTTCAGTAACTTTTCTAAACATATTGTTACAACATACAATAATCTGTTTTGAAAACAAGAAAAAACAAGAAAGAAGAACAAGAACACTTTCCTGTATTCCCGGCTGTTCAGAATACTCCTGACCGTTCTGAGCGACAATAGGAGGGTTGTCAGGATCACTTCATGGCTATTCCTATCAGAATCAGAGTTCTGAGGTACAAAATCCTTGTCATTACTCCCTTAGGAGATATACTATCCAGTGAAAAGAGCGGAGAAGTGAGCCAGTGGAGAAGTTATCCACTGCAACCAATCAGCATTAAAGTAACATTTATCATTTGCTTACTATAAAATTATACAGAGCAGCTGATTGGTTGTCATGGGCAACCTCTCCACTGGCTCACTTATCCTCTCTTTTCAGTGCTTAGTACATTTCCCCTTTGATTCCTCCCCTCTGAACTTGGCAGGAGGAAGGTCACGCAGAGACTCCAAAATGTTGCCATTGGTAAGACCCCGTCGTACATGTGGCTGGTTGACGCCCCGAAGCAGACCAAAGGACTGAGTGACTTGTAAACAAAACCACAGCATGCCAACCTCAGCAAGTTGTAACTTGCACGTAGGTGCATTGTTGCTGCTCAGCACAGGCCTGATGGCATGGTCTGTCACTACGCGCCTTCAAGGAAAAGTGCTAAGCACAACAAAGTGGAAATTGCACTTTGTCAGCTCCACAGATATTTTTTGGAAGCCAGAGAAAGAGTTATTCTTCTCCAGACATAATATATGGAATGGGAAACCAAAGATGTACAGTACGTGTAAGCAAGTCACTTCTTTAGGTAATGTAAGAATGCAGATAAATGCAGATAAATTGCATATGGAAGGTCTCTTTTACCACAAATATATGGTTTATCAGCATCAGACATGGTATTAGGTCACAAAACAAACATCAACAAACTAAATCATCAAATGTTTCCATTATTACTGCACCAAAACTTAAGAGCGGTCATATGACCACTTCTGGGAGAGGTAGAAAAGCTAAAATTAGATTTTCTAATGGTTTTCGAAAAATTGTTTTATCACTTTTTAAAAAAATCGCCCAAATTATTAAAAGCCACAACATTTTGTAGCCGTAACTATCTAAACAAAGGGGGTCATTCCGAGTTGATCGCTCGCTAGCAGTTTTTAGCAGTCGTTCAAACGCTAAGCCGCCGCCCTCTGGGAGTGTATTTTAGCTTAGCAGAAGTGCGATCGAAAGGATCGCAGAGCGGCTACAAAAAAAATTGTGCAGTTTCAGAGTAGCTCCAGACCTACTCAGCTCTTACGATCACTTCAGACTGTTCAGTTCCTGTTTTGACGTCACAAACACGCCCTGCGTTAACCCAGCCACGCCTGTGTTTTTCCTGGCACGCCTGCGTTTTTTTGAACACGCCCTGAAAACGGTCAGTTGACACCCAGAAAAGCCCACTTCATGTCAATCACTCTGCGACGAGCAGTGCGACTGAAAAGCTTAGCTAGACCTTGTGTAAAACTGCATCGGCCGTTGTGAAAGTACGTTGCGCGTTGCGCGTGCGTCTCATCGCTGCGCTGCGAACATTTTTATCTAGCGATCAACTCGGAATGACCCCCAATGTACGTATGATGCTTCAAAATTTTAAAAGGGTCAATTGACCACCCTTGCTAAACCTAGCATTAAGGATACCTTCAAAGGTTTGGCTAGAGTCCTAGTATAAGTAACTGGCTTGATAATTAGTAAATATGCTCCACTGTAACAATTAGCTTTTCTATTCTAGGTTGTAATACATATTACCCCGAGTCACACTAGTGAGCTATCCAGAGTTATTATCGGATATTGGGGGTCATTCAGACCTGATTGCTCGCTAGCTGTATTTTGCAGTCCTGCGTTTGCATAGTCACCGCCCACCGGGGAGTGTATTTTAGCTGTGCAAGTGTGCGATCACATGTGCAGCCAAGCAGTACAAAAACACTTTGTGCAGTTTCTGAGTTGCCCAGGACTTAGCCGCTGTGATCACTTCAGCCTGTCCATGGCCGGAATTGACGTTAGACACCCGCCCTGCAAACGCTTGGACACACCTGTGTTTTTCCAACCACTCCCTGAAAATGGTCAGTTGCAACCCACAAACGCCTTCTTCCTGTCAATCTCCTTGCGATCGTCTGTGCGAATGGATTCTTCGTAAAACCCATCGCACTGCAACGATCTGCTAGTTTGTACCCGTGCGACGCACCTGCGCATTGCGGTGTATACACATGTCCAGTTCTGACCTGATTGCAGTGCTGCAAAAAACGATAGTGAGCAATCAGGTCAGAATGACCCCCATTTTCTCTGACATTAATCAGATTTGGATACAGTTCTTTCTGTCTTTCGTTCGTTCTTTCTTTTATTCATTCTTTCTTTCTTTCTTCCTTTCTTTTTCTATGTCCCGGCCAATTATGACTACTATTAGATAATAGCCACCCTAATAACTTTTCATAAAACAGGTCAGCCTAATGCTAGTTGTATTATTTTCCATTATCTGTAAACCACACCGGCATAACATCTAAATGATTGTCTCTGCTCTAGCCTTGGGAGAGTCTGTTTAAAAACTATCACACATAACAAGTGTCAGCCAGTGTGGCTGTGACTAATGCTTATATATAACACAGCAAGATTCAGTTATCTGTAGCACACAATCATAAGCATCAGCAAACAACAAAGCTGGGTTACGTAAATATGGCACTTATTATTGTGTGCTCCTCTATAATGGAAAAAACTGCTACCCTCTTGTCTAAGTACTGCTGGAACACAAGTGAGCCATTACACTCTATGCAGTTTTTTTATACAGTATGTGGACGTGGCACCTTAAGGCTAAACTTGTGGTAGGCAAAGGTAGGGATAGCCATCGACCATTGATGGTTAACAGCCATTGATGGTTTTCCACAGATTATCAATACTTTTGCTGTCAATGACAGGGATCCAATCCGTCATTGATGGCTGCCTGTCAGCAATGGTTTTATTCCCCCCGTGCACACATACAGACAGAGGACACAAGACCTGGCACTGACTCATGCCTTTAAGCTGTGCCCCCACATAAAGCTACTAAGTTCCGTTCCCATCTTCATTGGCCTGTGGTCTGCCGTGCTCCTGTCAAAGTCGAAAAATATTACAACATACACACCAAGTACAAACCACACACACAGATAGCCTCCGTGCGCGTACTTGCTCTGCTGTGCGTGCACATATCCGCAATTTGCGTATGGTCGTATTGTTGCCATAACATTCAGATTGCTAGATTCATTTAGACCTGTGTGAAACCGGAGATATTTGTTTCTATATAGTTAAAACTAAAATTAATGTTTAAGGAAGTAAGTGCAAAGCACAAACACAGTGTGGCCTAGTTGTAAAGGTTTATACAGAAAGAAACTGTGTTGTGTTAAGTGAGCGAATATAGTTAGTATTGCTCACATTTATAGACATTGTGTGATTTGTTTTATTGCGTACGCACATTGGTACACGTGGTACGGAACGTGAGGATAGCGTACAAAAAAAAACATGCACGTGGTGCAAGGCCGCACACGTGGCATAGAGGTACGCACGGTTGCGTAATTACGCAAGCTTGCGTAGGGTTGTGTGTGCATAATAAAACCACACGATAGTTCGTTTAGTTTAAAGGTGGGACAGTAGCTTCGCTACAATAGCACCAAACTACCTGGTTTCTAAAGAAATGTAGTATAAAAACAAAATTTAGTAATAATAATTTGTTAATTGCCTCTGGGGTAAAGCTGACTATCTGACTGAATTGACATTTTCTGTACAGAAAAAAAAAAAAGTTTATTCGAGTGAGTGAGCAAGCAAACGAACGCAGGAGTAAGTGGATTTGAACTCCGGAAGTCGGGTCCCGTGGTACATCAAGTAAGAGGAGGCTTGGTGGCGTGAGGTGGCTGACTCACGTTAATATAGATTGAAATACACAAATCGTGAGGTGATTTGTAGTGGAGCGTGATAGTGCATTGTATTGCGAAGTATTGAAGTAAAAAGGTTTTTGTTACGCTGCGGGCTGAGGGTCACAGTTTGTACATTGACCCGTGGTTGTACGGCAGATAGGTAACAAGTACCTATATGCTGAGCGATTGGACTGCGCATTTGTGGGTGCGAGATATATAGCGCAACTGGATACCCCTTTTACGAGCTTTTGCGTAAAATCGCGGTACCATTAGCGCTGAATAGAGCATACGCAAGTGTGATTTGTGTATAAGGTTATAGGGAGTTTTCGCTGGTCTCTCTCAGGAAAACCTCCAGCGGCAGATATTTACTGGAATAGGTAAGTCACTCCTAAACATTTCCAGTAAATAGAAACCAGATAGGGCCTCACTGGGTACGCAGTGTTCATTATTGGAGTGAGTTGTGGTATTCAGCGGAGAAGGAGCGAGTGAAAGCGCTAGGTGTCTTTCACCGTCTATTGTATTGTGCATTTGGGGATTGCGTTTATTGGCAAAAAGTCTGCGATGGGATCCAATTGCACAAGCAGTGGGCGTTTTGTAGCTAGAGTTCAGGCTGAAGAGGTGCGACCAAAAGCGTCGGCAAGGTTTATTATGTGTGAAAAATATGGATCACACACGGAGGCTTTTTGCAATGAATGGGTATGTAGACTGATAAAGATAGAGTACCATTCCCTCGGGTGGACAGCTTTGAACCAGAGGTATTACAGAACTTAAGGATAAGGATATGTCTGATAAAATCCAAGAAACAAAGGATTAGACATACAGATTGTTTAAATTTATGGCAACAGGAGGGAGATGTGCAAAGAGAATTAGCTCGCGCAGCAGGTTCCAAACCAAGCGGGAAAACAATGGCGACCGCACCACCACCACCATATATTGTGGGGGAGAAAGTGGCTACAGACAATGGTACATTGGTACAGGATAGGAGAGTAATTGATAAATGTACTAACGCTAACCCTTGCCAGTTGTATCCCATTTTGAATTTTCCCCAGGACTGCGAGCAGGAAGATGAGCCCAGCACGATATCGGCACTCTCTCTAGCAGCCACCATACAAGACACTCAGGTGGGCACGGCCCAACCAACAAGAGCAGTAGTCAGGCCCTCTAGCGGAGGGATAAGTGAGGTCGTGTCGACAGGTAAGTACGGTACCGTACATTATGCAGAAACAATAGCACCTCACATTGTAGAATCAAACCAGAATGATGTAATTGAATTAAATTCTGTCAGGGTGATTGCAGTCCCCAATGGGAAGACTGACGCTCAGGGAGTCACTCCCATCAGGAACATTGCCATGCATTGTCCTTGATCCCGAGCAGAGTTAAGGTCAATTATGTCAGAATTTCCAGATCCCAGAAAAGATCTAGTCGCATGCCAGAGGTTCATTAAAAAGTTAGGTAATGCCAACGAACCCACGAACAAAGATTGGCGAATAGTGCTACGGGTATGTTTACCCTCAAATATTGACCCCGCAAAATTCATAACCGATTGTAAGTTAGACGCAGAAGTACCCCTCACTGATGAATACAATCAGGAGAATGTACGGCAAATCAATCTGCAATTAGGAGTATATTTCCCTACTGTTGTCAAATGGAACAAAATCTTTTCCATAAGACAAAAGGAAGGTGAAACGGCATCCGAATATTTCCATCGAGCACTGCAGGAAATGTCTAGATACACTGGGATCGAGGACATAAAAGATAATGTGCACCATAGGGAGGTAGCTGTTACTGTATTAATGGACGGGTTAAAAGTGGCACTGAGAACAAGGGTACAGACCTCTCTACCAAACTGGAGAGGTATCTCGGTGGCTGCATTGAGAGAGTCCGCTGTTGAGCATGATAGGAACATCATTAAGCACAGGGAGTTACAGGGGGAAAGGCCGATGACAGTGAGTTTAGACGCACTTACAAAAAGGCCATATCAGCCAAAACCCCAGACCCCTGATGGTAAGTCACATGTAGAAACATGCTATACTTGTCACAAGGTAGGACATTTTGCAAGGGACTGTAGGAATAAAGGTACACATAATGTATACCGACCCCCTAGACCAGGATATGAACCACACTACAATGCACATAATTGGGATCAGGGACCACCTAGGAGAAATTATGAGCCACATACAGGGGAAACAAGGAGGTACCCACCAAGGAGAAACTGGCAGGCCTCCGAAAACTCACAGCTAACCCCTCACATATTGTAGCTGCCAATGCGCTGCGGGAGGGTCTCACCACACACTAGGGGTTGGGCCACACCTGTAGTCTGCAGCCAGTGAAGTTGATTGCTAGCCTTGGTAGTGAACCTGAGGTCACGGTTGATGTAGCTGGTGTACCATTACCTTTTCTTGTAGATACAGGGGCGGCCAGGTCAGTGTTAAATTCGACAGTAGGTATAAAAACCACGGGTAAAACAATTTTGGCAATGGGAGTAACAGGAACGGTGCAACACTACCCTTTGAGTAGACCGGCAGAGATAACGATAGGGCCCCTGCAGACCAAAACACTCTTCTGCTGGCTGCATCGGCTCCGACTAATCTGCTCGGCAGAGATTTATTGTGTAAAATGCGGTGTGTCATATATTGTACTCCTAAGGGTGTCTTCTTGGATATACCCGAGAATCACGTTCAAGAAGTGCAAGATATATTAGACACCCCTCAAAGGCTAATGTCGCACATTGCTGTTATAGACAAGTGTCCATCAAAGGTAGAGGAAATGTTCTCACAAATACCGGGTTCCCTTTGGACCAAAGATGGACAAGACACTGAATTGATGGCGAATGTAGCTCCAGTAGTAGTGCAAGTAAAAGATGGTAGGATAGCTCCAAAAATCCCTCAGTATCCTCTGAAGCCAGAGGTAGAATTAGGAGTGTACCCCGTCATTGAGCGGTTGCTACAACAGGGCATCCTAGTCAGGACGTCCAGCACTGCCAATAGTCCCATCTTCCCTGTGAAAAATAGTGGGGGTAGGGGTTACAGGCTAGTGCAGGATCTAAGGGGGATAAACAAGATAGTTGAGAGCCAATTCCCCGTAGTGCCCAATCCAGCTGTCATCCTCATGCAAATTCCCCCTACTGCCAAATTTTTCACTGTTATTGACCTCTGTTCTGCTTTCTCTTCTGTCCCTCTGCACCCTGACAGCCAATACCTCTTTGCATTTACATACAGAGGAGTACAGTACACCTGGACTCGTCTTCCCCAAGGCTTCATTGACAGCCCGAGTATTTTCTCCCAGGCCTTGCATGACTGTTTACAATCCTTTCAACCTGAGAGTGGATCAGTGCTAATACAGTATGTCGATGACTTATTGTTGTATTCTGACTCACTCGAATCGTCCTTGAAAGACACGAAACAGCTTCTGTTTCATCTTTCCCAAACGGGACACAAGGTTTCAAAGGATAAGTTGCAGTTATGCCAGACCAGGGTAAAATATTTGGGACATTGCTTGACTCAAGGACTTAGACACCTCACCGCTGATAGAATACAGGCGATTCGCGACATGACTCTGCCACAAACTCAGCAACAGATCCGCACTTTCCTTGGAATGTGTGGGTACTGTAGAAACTGGATCCCAGGGTTCTCCATACTGGCTTTACCTTTGCAAGAAATGGTCTCTTCAAACAAACCAGAATGGGTCTCGCACATAGATGAGTCCGAACTGGCATTTGAGAGACTCAAACAGTGCCTATCACAGGCACCTGCATTAGGTATGCCAGATTATGGGAAGCCCTTTGAATTATACGGTACAGAAAGTGCAGGGTGCGTGGCAGGAGTTTTAACACAGAGACATGGTGATGCCAGCAGGCCGGTAGCATACTACAGTGCACAGTTGGACACTGTAGCAAGGTCTTTCCACACTTGCTTGCGAAGTGTTGCAGTGATAGCTTTGCTGGTAAATAAAAGCGAGGACATAGTGTTAGGACATGACCTGACCATCCATACACCTCATGCAGCATCAGCCTTACTGAACTCCGCCCAAACCAGACATGTCTCATCTGCTCGGTTTACAAAGTGGGAATTATCACTGTTGGCCCCTGTAAACATCACCATTAAGAGATGCAGCTCACTAAATCCTGCAACTTACTTGCCAAGTGTGCCTGGACAGGCACAAAGAGTGGAGGATGAGAATGATGGTGAGGGAGGATTTAGTATAGATACTGATACGCATGATTGTATGGAGTACCTGAATCAAACTTTCACAGCGAGACCTGACATCAGTGACAACCCACTGGAAGGAGTAGACTTTACATTCTACGACGGTAGTTGCCACAGACAGACAGAATCGGGAGACTTGTGCACTGGATATGCAGTTGTAGATGACGAAGGTATCATAGAAGCTGAACCCCTGGGCCCACCGCACTCAGCACAAGTTGCTGAGCTGGTCGCCCTAACCAGAGCGTGTGAATTGGCCAAGGGTAAGTCAGCTAACATATACACAGATTCTAGGTATGCTTTTGGAGTGGTGCATGATTTCGGGGCCCTATGGCACCTCAGAAATTTCATGACGGCAGCTGGCACACCTGTAGCGCATGCGTCCCACATAAAAAGACTTTTAACAGCGATACAAGAACCAGACTGAGTGGCTGTTATCCAGTGCAAAGCACATACTTACAACCAAGACCCAATTTCACTTGGTAACAACCGGGCAGACGAAGCTGCTAAATCAGCAGCCAGCAACCCCATACAAACGAACATCACACCACTGATGACATTTAACACAATCAACACACAACAATTAATTGAAATGCAATATTTGTGTTCATTACAGGAAAAGGCAGTCTGGATGTCAAAGCGATATGGCCAGGAATCCTCGGGACTGTGGACAGGTGGACAAGGTAAGCCAGTAGCCCCAAGAGCATATCTTCCAAGCTTAGCTGAGGCGGCACACGGTCTGACTCATCTGGGTAAAGAGGGTATGTGTAAGCTGGTGAGAGCCTACTGGTGTGTGCCAGGATTCTCTTCTCATGCAGGTAAGAGAGCAATGACATGTTTTACTTGCTTGAGGAAGAATATTGGAAAGTCAATACCAACAGAGCCATCACATATCCCTCCGACAGACGGCACTTTTCAGGTAATACAAATCGATTTCATACAGTTACCACCCTGTAGGAATTTAAAATATGTGTTAGTTTGTATTGACGTATTTTCAAATTGGGTAGAAGCGTTCCCTGCTGCCACAAATACTGCTATGTTCACTGCAAAGAAAATTGTGCAGGAATTTGTGTGTAGATATGGTATCCCTAGAGTAATTGAAGGTGATAGGGGTACCCATTTTACAGGTGAAGTCTTTCAGGTCATGTGCAAACTGATGGGAATTAATAGCAAGCTGCATACTCCGTACCATCCACAGGCGAGTGCAAAGGTGGAGAGAATGAACAGCACTATTAAGAACAAGCTGAGTAAGCTGATGGCTGAGACTGGATTGTCGTGGCCAGAAGCTTTGCCACTAGTGTTGTACAGCATCAGAACCACTCCCAGGTCTCCCCTTAACCTATCACCCTTTGAAATCCTTTTTGGTCGACAACCTCATGTAATGATAGACCCCCAGGATGATTTGAAATGTAATAATGAAGTGACTGTGAAATATTTGGTTGGGATGAGCCAGCAGCTGAGAAATCAACAAAGAAATTTAAAGCTGGTGATTCCTGACCTGCCGAACAGTAATTGTCATGACATTGAACCTGGGGATTATATGATGATTCGAAATTTCTTACGCTCAGGTTTCCTCATAGACAGGTGGGAAGGACCGTATCAAGTCTTGTTAACCAGCACAACAGCATTGAAGGTCGCCGAAAGAGAGACTTGGGTTCACTCGTACCACTGCAAGAAGGTCGCTGACCCGGAGAGAACTTGTGACAAAAGAGCAGAGTGTAGAGAAACTCGTATCACTGGAGTGTCTGTTCCGGGAAAGTGAGAGACAGGACTGTCGAAGGGCATCTGAGCACAGAGAGTAACAAGAGCTAGAACGGTTGTCGTACCACTTTCTTTTTTTACCTCCCCCTGCATTTTTCCTTTCTTTTCTCCTTCTTATTTTCCTCCTTTCCCCTAACGAAATGGATCGATCACAAGAGACTGCGTTTCGGGTTCTATTAGTAATTCTGGTTTTGATAAGGACAGTTTGTTTTTGTGAGGGTCCCAGAGAGGTCAAACAGGGATCTGGAATGGGTTCCGATGGCAAGTACGAATTTGTAGGATCACAGGAGCAGCACATCACTTCAGTAAAGGCTGGCATCAGTAAGCGCTCTGGTAGTCAGGGAGCTCGGAGGCACTGTGAGGGGTTATTGTCTGATGAATATTGTATTTGTAGGGATTGTGAGAATATAGTTGAGGATGGGTGCATCCAGAGATGTCAGTCCAACCTTAATATCGACATGGACCGTAATTCCGTTGAGTGATTACCACTCACTAGTGGGTAAGGTCTTAAACCAGACAGAATGCTGGGTGTGCTCACAGGTACCTCAAGGTCAGAGCAAGTCAAGATTAGTACCGTACCCTTTAGCAATAGATGAGGTACTCGAATTATGGGGTGGGAGACAGGTGGACAAGAAATTCAATATTTCTAGGCCCCCTAGTTTGAAGCTCCACCAGTATCATGTAGACAGATCCTTATTATGTTTTAATATTTCCAATTACCGAAAACCGGGAAATTGGGAAGTGACGTGGAATAACCAGACAATGACCTTTTCACACAGAGCTGATAGGATACCCATAGACTCTGAACTTGTACGCCAAATAGCCAACAGTGGGAGGTATTTCCGGTATAGGTATACTCGTGGAAGCAAGACCATGTGGGTTGGAAAACTATCGCCAGGGTACTGTGCTCATATCATCCATCCCGATACTTGTACTGAGCAGATGGGAGAACTAGGGATAGGTTTCTTTACTTGGAAAGTTTGTAATATGGTGATGTCATATTTTGTCCCCTATGTTCTCCCAGATGATGCCTATTTCATATGTGGGAGGAAGGCGTACAAGTGGCTTGCCCCGAGCTCAGAGGGATTGTGTTATATTGGGAGAGTACTGCCAGAGGTCATGACCATAACCCATGATAAGATGAAAGACGTTCACCGCAGTGCTCAGGCTCCTTATACTCATACTCACTATGAACACATCATCAAGAGGCACCTCATAGATAGAATAGAGCACGCAGCCTCTGATTTGATCCACGAATCCACCGGGATTCAATTCCTTCTCGCATTAGACATCACCCGTACTGCCAGAGGAATTATAAATTATAGGTCTATCCATGCGCTAGTGAACTTGATAGATAATATCACTGAGATGTATGACGACACCTTCAGGTATACGGGAAGGGAGTTACAAGCTTACAAGAAGGAACTGATTCAGCACAGGATGGTCCTAAATTATATCACAGCCGTGACAGGTGGGTACTGTGTTACTCTGGCAACTCAATATGGGGTGAAGTGCTGTACGTATATTACGAACAGTACTGACGACCCAACGGAGATTATTGATCAAAAGATGGACGATATCTTGCAGTTGAAGTGGGAGTTCAGGAGGAAACACAACTTTACCTTGGCGGCTGTGAGTAATGAACTGACCGGCTGGGTCTCATGGTTGAACCCACGAAATTGGTTCTCAGGTTTAGGAGAGTTGGCTCAAAATGTTATTATGAGTTTAGGGAAGTTTCTCCTTTGTATCCTGGGAGTCGTCATAATTATTGGTCTGATATTTAGGTGTGTTCAAATTCTGACGCGGCGCAAGCACGGCACAAATTTGATGAGTCTAAGGAGCGAGGCGCTGTTATAGCAGCAGATTTAATTTATGATCCATCCATAGAGACAGTGTTATGATAAGGATTGCAAATGAATTTCATGGCCTGTTTCTTTCACCCGTTTTTCTTTTGTTTCCCCCTCTGCCCAGATACATCCATCCGGAAAAGACATCTGCCCTACCCAAAATGTTTTTGTGAATGTATTTTAGATATGTGTCTTTTCTTCATCTCTGCAACCTCCAGTTAATGGCACACATAGTCAACAGGTGATATCCACATACTAGCACTCACATATGTTCCCCCTCCATGTATCATCAAATAAATGTGCACCCCATTTGTTGGAACAAGAAGCCGAAAAGAGCTCGGTAGTGTTTGTTGGCCCATTTACAGACCCTTAGTACGGGATGAGAAGGATTTAATGTATACTTCGCAATACCTTGAAGCTTATTTAGAACATATACGGCACGATGATACATGCCCCTCAGACATGGATTCATACATACATGCTTTTTACTATCCCACTAGGTCATACATTTCCCACCTACAACTCTCTCTGATCATCAAAGCTTCTGTAGATATTGTATAGATATTTTTCTGTTTAGTAATTAGATAGTGGCAGTTATTGGTGACTGCCAAAGGGCGGACTGTCAAAGTCGAAAAATATTACAACACACACACCAAGTACAAACCACACACAGATGGCCTCCGTGCGCGTACTTGCTCTGCTGTGCGTGCACATATCCGCAATTTGCGTATGGTCGCTCCCGCGGTCATGCGCATTGGCGCATGGTATGGATATTTATGGTAGAGTTTGTGAACGCATGGAAAGCTATCAAAACACATTACATATTTAATCCAAATAGTGCACAATGTACACATAGTATCCCTGCACCACATCAGAAAGTAACAACAGTTTGAATGGTTTCAGAACAAAGGGATTCACCTTTACAGAATAGGAGGGGACAGAACAAGGTCATAAGGTGGTGTTTGGTATCCAGCTGAAGGGTATTTTAAGGGTAACATTCCGGTGTTGGTTTGAGAAAGATCGCATGTTCCTGCGGATAGTTATGTGCAGGAGCAGAATATAGATATAAACTGTATTTACTGTACATTATGTATGCGGCGGGAATCCAGAGGAGACCACCCACAAGGGCAGTTGGGAAAGACATCGCCTACCTATTCAAACCGACCTATGACCTCTCCTGTACTGTAAATGTGCATTCCTGTGTCCAATGGACAAAGAGATTACAGTATCTATTGTATTGCTTTTTGGAAGAATTGTATAAAGAGAGCTGCTGCAGGCCTGGTCAGACACAAGACTCATAAAGTTATCTATCAGATGACCGAGGACCGGCCGGGTTGCGCAAGCTTGTCCCACTCACGTATGTACCATTGAATGTAGCCATTTACTCTGTTATATTGTATTGTATTATTTGTATTGTAACCCCGTTTCAGCAATAATCCACTGTGGTGTCAGAACCCTGCGGTAAAATCACAATTGGTGTTGTGTCTTCATTGCCCTGCTAAGGTTTAAAGCGTATTTTCATTGCATTGCATAACTGTTCAGGGTTTGTGGTGTATCTGTTATGATTCCAGCACTCTGGTCTGAGGAGATCTTATTGCAAGGACCGGAGCACTGGAACGTAATGCTGGGAAAGGGGAATGGAAAGGGAATAGCCCCTGGCGCCCTATCTCCGTTGTCTCGCCCGTGCTGTCAGTACACTCTTGCGAGACTATGGTTGCTTGAGCCCATGGCAGCCGCGTTTGAAGGGCGGATTACATCTGCCCAACTTCGATGCCCCCTCAGGTCTTAATGAGAGACAAAGAGTGTACCGAGACAGGGTGATAACAAGGGGCCCTCTAACTGAAACAACCAAAGCCAGGGGCTACTAACTAGCCTAAAACTAAATGTATGTGCGGCTTGCCGCCAAAGGAAAAGAACAACAAAGGAAATGCTGACCACACGCCGACACAATACTCTTGTGTCCCGGCGGTGACAGCATAAGCAGAACCCTCTGCAAAACACCAGTGACAGAAATAATAACGGAAAACAGCGACCTAGGCCGACGGACGCGGCAGAGCCGCTACTCACGGAACCGGCACGAATACTGGCAAATGGACAGGAACTCCCAATGCTGCTGACACAGACTCTCAGAACTGGAGGACAGGCAGAATCCCAAACGACAGACCGGTGGACACCAAGAAGCCAGAAACTCGACCAGGCATAGGCAAAGCCACTGGACTTCTGTACAGGAACACTTCACGGCAGGACACGGGATCAGACACAGGAATCGACACAGGGACTGACACAGGAATCGACACAGGAAGCAGTTCGACAGACACTGCTACACAGGAGCTCAGGAATTGGCAGGAACAAGCTCAGAACTCAAGCAGACTAGAAACCAAGAAATATCACCAGCGTCTGTGAATAGCACTGAGCCAGCATATAACAGAGAGGCCTAATTAATAATCTCATGCAGCTGCCCTGTTGCATGACTCCAAACTGACAAGATGCAATTAGCAGCCAGGTGAGGCTGAACACATGGGAACAAGCTGCAATTACACAGACTCACCAGCGGCAGCAACCAAGAGTACTCTTAAACAGAGCAACGGGAAATCCTGGCCTGCAAAACAACTTCTAAACATAAAATAGGAATGAACCACTACCTGTGGTTCATAACAGTATCCCCTCCTTAAGGGTGAGTTCCGAGCACCCCATGACACCCACGGGGAACATGAACAGAAGAATAACATAAAATACCTAACTGACATGCAAAACAGGAATGAGCCACAGCCGTGGCTCATAACAGTACCCCCCCCTTGAGGAGGGGTCAAAGGACCCCAAAATACAGACTATCCAAAACAAGGGATACAAAAAAAAACCTGACACACTGCTCTCACAGACACAAAAACAGAAACAAGCTGCAACCACAGCTTGTAACAGTGCCCTCCCCCTGACGGTGGCCACTGGACACAAGATAAGGGGAAAAAAAAAACTTTTTTTTTTTTATATCAAGGCAAGAGTCAAAAATTATTTATTTTTCTTCTTCTTCTTTTTACAAAGCTCTTTAGGTCTGACCAAGGTAATTCCCCAAACATTGTCTGAACTGATGGTACCACCCAGCAAGGCTGCGTTCAAATCAGAGACAGGTTTCTTACCCTTGGGAGCTGAACTTTCTGGCAAAGTACTATTATTATTAGAAGAAGAAGAAGTCAGAAAAGCACATCCTGCAGTCAAAACAACAGGCTGGGACTCTTGTGCCGAGTTTACAGTATTTGGTGGACTCTCAGCAGACAAGACGGGTGACTTAGAGGAACCTGAACCAATTTCTTTGGAACCATATCTTTTAATAATTGCATCACTGAATGCTGGGGGATCCTGAAGAATGGGATCTTCAACTTTCATTAGGCTGGTCGCCCACTCAAAAGGCTCTCCTCTAAAAGAATAAATCAGATAAAGCACAAGGTTCTCTGAAGTGATGCCCAGAAATGGTCTACACAACATAATAATGTAATAGTGTTTGTAAAGCGCCAGAAATTGGGCTAAGTCCCCATCAAAGATTATGGATGTTGAGATATCAGAGTCAGGATCTGTTTCCTTCCCATCTGACTGACTGGAGTGCTTTGCTAGGATCTGGTCACTATTGACCTTACTCGAGGCAGTGACTCTCTGAACCCCACCCGGGGCAGTGACTCTCTGAACCCCACCCGGGGCAGTGACTCTCTGAACCCCACCCGGGGCAGTGACTCTCTGAACCCCACCCGGGGCAGTGACTTTCTGAACCCCACCCGGGGCAGTGACTTTCTGAACCCCACCCGGGGCAGTGACTTTCGGGAACCCCGCTGGGGCAGTGGCCTCCGGGAACCCCGCTGGGGCAGTGGCCTCCGATTCTTTTACTGGGACCGAGCCGTCGGCCTCCCCCACTGGGACTGAGCCATCGGCCTCCCTCTCTGAGTCGATAATTATCGAAACTTCTCCCGGGACTATGACTTCCGGAACTTTTGCTGAAGCTATAACCTTCAGCACCTCCACTAATGCTACACCTTTTAAGTTCTTTCCTGGGGAAGCGACCTCTAGACCCTTCTTAGAGGCTGCGTCTCTCGAGACCCCACTTGGGGATATTACTTCAAAGATCCCTTCTGGGGTTTTGCTTCTCGAGTTCCCTTCTAGAACTATGGTTTCAGATACCTTTTCTGGGGTTGCGCTCTTCAAGTCCCTATCTGGGGTAACAGCTTCTGAGACCCCTTCTGGTATGGAAACCTGAGCTAAAATATTTGATGTCCCTCTATAAGCTAGAGCATCGGGTACCGCACCAGCACTCTGGGCATCGGGTACCGCTCCAGCACTCTGGGCATCGGGTACCGCTCCAGCACTCTGGGCATCGGGTACCGCACCAAGATCCTGAGCATCGGGCACCTCTCCAGGACCCTGGGCAACGGGCACAACTCCAGGAACCTGGGCATCGGGCACCACTCCAGGGGCTTGCAACTCTGCTTCAACAGGAACCTCAAGAGAGGAGAGAAACATTCTCTTTTGATTCCTAAATCTATAATGGGGCTCCCTTGCCCAAGGACCCCAATTATAGGACAGAGATCTTTTTAGTGTGGGTTGTGTGACAAGTACCTCTGCCACAGTAGAGACAGGAGTAGGTCTTGTATCCTGACTCAACTTGGCCAGAGGGCAAGACTCGTCACCACACTTTGGCTTGCGCAACTCACAGGTCTGCAGATAGTGGCCTAAACCCCCACAATATAGGCATAAGTTTAAGTTTCTGCGACGCAGACGCTCCTCTTCTGAGAGCCTGGGCCGCAGAAAACTTTTAAACCTTTTCTCTTCAATTAAACCAGAGGATTCTCTTGTCACCATACTGTGAACAAGAGTCTCTTTAGAGATAGATGTACTCTCAACGACTTCTGGCAAGATGAGCAAGATTTTAGTCAGAAGGTTTTGCAGTTGCTTTAAGGATTGCTGCAAAACTTCTAGTTGCTCTGGTCTCAAAGCACTGAAAGCAGAGTTCAGGGCTGAGAGAGATGCCTGCAGGGCTTGCATAGTAGACATAGGAGGATTTAAAACTAGACAAGACAAGGCAAGACTAGACAAGGCAAGACTAGACAAGGCAAGACTAACAAGGCAAGACTAAACAAGGCAAGACTGAATTTTTAAACTAGACAAAACAAGACTCATTTTTTTTTTTTAAACACCGGACTGGATATTTTTTTTAAAACACCGGACTGGATTTTTTTTGTTAAAACACCGGACTGGATTTTTATTTTTTAAAACACCGGACTGGATTCTAAACACCGGACTGGATTCTAAATACCGGACTGGATTCTGCACACTGAATTCTAGACAAGACTGGATTCTAGACTAGACACTGGACAGGGCCAAAAAAGAAAAACACGTTTTATTTCTTTTTTGTGGTATGGCTGGTGATAATGTTAGGTTCCTGGTGCTCAGAACAAGGGAGATGTTATGAAGTGAGTCCAGAGCACCAGGACGTAATGCTGGGAAAGGGGAATGGAAAGGGAATAGCCCCTGGCGCCCTATCTCTGTTGTCTCGCCCGTGCTGTCAGTACACTCTTGCGAGACTATGGTTGCTTGAGCCCATGGCAGCCGCGTTTGAAGGGCGGATTACGTCTGCCCAACTTCGATGCCCCCTCAGGTCTTAATGAGAGACAAAGAGTGTACCGAGACAGGGTGATAACAAGGGGCCCTCTAACTGAAACAACCAAAGCCAGGGGCTACTAACTAGCCTAAAACTAAATGTATGTGCGGCTTGCCGCCAAAGGAAAAGAACAACAAAGGAAATGCTGACCACACGCCGACACAATACTCTTGTGTCCCGGCGGTGACAGCATAAGCAGAACCCTCTGCAAAACACCAGTGACAGAAATAATAACGGAAAACAGCGGCCTAGGCCGACGGACGCGGCAGAGCCGCTACTCACGGAACCGGCACGAATACTGGCAAACGGACAGGAACTTCCAATGCTGCTGACACAGACTCTCAGAACTGGAGGACAGGCAGAATCCCAAACGACAGACCGGTGGACACCAAGAAGCCAGAAACTCGACCAGGCATAGGCAAAGCCACTGGACTTCTGTACAGGAACACTTCACGGCAGGACACGGGATCAGACACAGGAATCGACACAGGGACTGACACAGGAATCGACACAGGAAGCAGTTCGACAGACACTGCTACACAGGAGCTCAGGAATTGTCAGGAACAAGCTCAGAACTCAAGCAGACTAGAAACCAAGAAATATCACCAGCGTCTGTGAATAGCACTGAGCCAGCATATAACAGAGAGGCCTAATTAATAATCTCATGCAGCTGCCCTGTTGCATGACTCCAAACTGACAAGATGCAATTAGCAGCCAGGTGAGGCTGAACACATGGGAACAAGCTGCAATTACACAGACTCACCAGCGGCAGCAACCAAGAGTACTCTTAAACAGAGCAACGGGAAATCCTGGCCTGCGAAACAACTTATAAACATAAAATAGGAATGAACCACTACCTGTGGTTCATAACAGTATCCCCTCCTTAAGGGTGAGTTCCGAGCACCCCATGACACCCACGGGGAACATGAACAGAAGAATAACATAAAATACCTAACTGACATGCAAAACAGGAATGAGCCACAGCCGTGGCTCATAACAGTATCTCTGGGTGTGTACGCGCTGTGAGTACTTTGTACCGTCAGCGCGGCGTTTGTACGCGAAGTCCGTACGCAGTACGGGACTTTGTATGCTAATAGTGTACAAAGTGCGCAGAGTGTGTGTTAAGTACAGCGGCCGCAGCGGCTCCATGGTAAAGTGTATTTAAGGTGTGTTTAAGGTATAGCTTTCTTTCCTAAGGATATTTCAGCATTATCACTCCACAGTAGGGATGGTCATTGATGGGTGCAAACATTAAGTAGTTCACTGTTGTTGATTTCAGGCCATCAATGTTAATCACCAATGACAGCATCAATGGTTAACCTATTGATGGCCGTCCCTAGGTTAATGTGTTCAAAACCCATATGCCTAAGTTGAGAACAATGGGGATGATGCTGTCACTGACCTGGGTTCGGAGTGTTGAGAACTCGGGGGTTCTTCCGATGATCGGAAGGAGGAACCACAGCTGGGCCGGAGCAGGGATGGCCGGATGTAGGTTTTCATCATGCAGAACTAGCCGTAGTAACTGGCGTATAATGCTGAAGAATTAAATGATGATTTGAGAACGATGGTGAAGCACACAGTAGAATGAAGAACTTGTGAGCGATACTGAAGAGATGAATGAGGATTTGAGAACGATGGTGAAGCACACAGAAGAATGAAGAACTTGTGAGCGATGCTGAAGAAATGAATGAGGATTTGAGAACGATGGTGAAGCACACTGAAGACTGAAGAATTTGTGAGCGATGTTTGAAGAATGAGAAGCTTGTGAGCGATGTTGAAGAAATGAATGAGGATTTAAGATTCAGTGTAACTCTGTAAGTATGGAAGGCGTGCCACTTGGAGATATCATGTAATACAGGAAACACAGGAGGTGTCCCCCTAAGAGAAACACTGTAACTCAGAGAATGTCCCACTGAGTGATAAACTGTAACGCTGGTAGCACAGTGATTGTTCCACTGGGTGATACACTGTAACGCTGGTAGCACAGTGATTGTTCCACTGAGTGATACACTGTAACGCTGGTAGCACAGTGAATGTTCCACTGAGTGATACACTGTAACGCAGGTAGCACAGTGATTGTTCCACTGAGTGATACACTGTAACGCTGGTAGCTCAGTGAATGTTCCACTAGGTGATACACTGTAACGCTGGTAGCACAGTGATTGTTCCACTAGGTGATACACTGTAACGCTGGTAGCACAGTGATTGTTCCACTAGGTGATACACTGTAACGCTGGTAGCACAAGGAATGTTCCACTGAGTGATACTCTGCAAACGCTGGTACACAGGAGACGTTCAGTTAGAGAACTCACTGAACGCTGATAGCACTGGTGATCATAGAAGAGACGATACTCAGGCACCGGAGCTCTGCACGGCGTCTTCCTTTGAACTTCCCGCTCTCTCCCAATTGGCGGAAGGGGCCGATGACATCACTCGCCCACCACGCTCCCGTGAACGCCAGGCGCAATGGCGGCGCTCACACCCCGGGAACCCGGCGGAGGCAGCACCAGCAAGATGCAACAACGCGGTGCCCACCGGGGGCGGCGACCGCCGAGAGACCCAGCGCACCCGGAGCGGTAAGCGCGGCAGCCGCAGCGCTGCGAGTGTGACAGATGCTGAGTTAAATGTGTACCTGTTTTCAGAGTATATTTTGCATGTTTTCACACTTAGGGGGTAATTCAGACCTGATCGCTAGGCTGCATTTTCTCAAAGCCTGCAATCAGGTCCGAACTGCGCATGCGTATGCACCACAATGCGCAGGAGCGTCTGACAACTGCACCGGGCATCGGTGCATAGCGACGGGATGGTGCAAAAAAAGTGATCGCACAGGCAATCGCAAGGAGATTGACAAGAAGAGGGCAGTTGTGGGTGGCAACTTACAGTTTTCAGGGAGTGTCTGGAAAAGTGCAGGTGTGTCCATGCGTTTTCAGGGAGGGTGTCTGACGTCAAATCCGGTCCCGTACAGGCTGAAGTGATCGCAGTGGCTCAGTAAGTCCTGGGCAGTGCAGACACTGCACAAAATCAGTTTATGCAGCGCTGCTACACATGTGTTTACACACTTGCACAGTACAAATACACTCCCCCTGTAGGTGGCGACTGTCTGATTGCAGGACAGCAAAAATGGCTGCCCAGTGATCAGGTCTGAAATAGGCCCTTAGACGGCACCTGAGGGTAAACAAGCATAGGGAAATCCTACACATTTCAATGACATCTACTATGATGACTGAAGAGGTGTAAATGGGTTATAATGGGGCATACTCACATAGGTAAAGTTCAGTGAGGGTGTGTTAAGCAATTGTGGGCTATGCAGAGTTGTATGTGGGGGAAAATACAATTGTTTGCACCTAGTATAGCGTAGGTGCAAGTGCACTCTGATGATAATGATTAGAAGCAAGCTAACCATACAGGTAGAGGATGGGTACAATGCAAGATGTATACATATGGGTTAATATATTGATTTTTTTTCACTGCACCCAATTTGGTAGCAACATGTGCCCAATTTACTTCTAACTTTGTATAAACCCTAACTGTCACTTACATCAACTCATCATAGTGCTATTGACGTTATCCAATGTTAATTGGCAGAGCATTCCTGTTATAAAGGATACAAAAAATCTGGTATCAACACTCAACAAGCACAAATAATGTTTAAGTGTTGTGAAATGTTGAGGTAGAACCGAAATGATGCACAAGAGTCCGCATGGAAAGTGTAACAGCTACTGGAGGCAACAGAGAGTCTTCACACTACAAGAGAGACCATGACCTGAGACAAAGTGCAAGGTTTAACTTTAAATAGGGCTCCAACACCTGTGAGTGGTTACTGAAGTCAGCTGAGGATAAACTAGAGACCTGCAGCTGCATGATGCTACAATATGATGGATGAACCCATGATAGGGGACAAAATATTGAGTTTCAGGGAGTACATCAAGATAGTAGCACCCAGTGAAACGACTGGGGCAGGAGAAGATCGAATCTTGGCAGTCGCTCATCGGACCCAATCAATCAACAACAAAAAGCTTGAGGTCTGAGACTTTAAACCTCAAGCTTAGGAAATGTTGAACAACAAGATAAACACCCACCTGCTCCATCCCATTTTCCAGTCGCTGCAATACAGACTCCTTCCTCGTAGGTATTACATAAAGCAGATCTTATTCTAGTGACAAGTATACAAACGTAACTTGGCCAATTCTGCTGGCTACTATACATAGCACATTCTGGTGGTTTGTACACAAATAATCATAATTATTAGAATTAGTTAGCAACCCTGGAGTGGAGGTGTTGTCTATAGCAACCAATCAGATTCTGTCTATCATTTTCTAGAATGCAATGAAGAAATAATATCTAAATCTGAGTGGTTGCTATAGACAACACCTCCACTTTCATTTTGTAATGTTTTACTAAATCTACCCCCATATGACTCCAAAATTGTCAGTTGTAAACTTCTTCCTCCATTATATTTAATGGGAATTTTATTTATATGTAACGTGCACTGTTCCCACACCCCTCACTGATAGACAGAGGAGGTAAAAGGGCTCAGTAGTGTGTAACATACACAGATATATAAAGTGTTCTCCTCAGAGGATGAACGACCATTGGTGCAGCAGGTGCATTGCACCAGGCCCCTGAGGACTTAGGGGCCCACTGCTGGCTAGACCAGCATTGAGTTGAGTTATCTCCTGCCCCCTCCCCTTTCCCCCTGCAGGCCATTTTAAGCAATGTCAGATGAATGGGCCAATGCAGAGAGCAGGGAGGTAGGGCTGACCACGTGTTTGCCGGACTGTTAGAGGAGGTCTGTCACCTATCAGTGCTGATGATCACAGCCACACACTGCCTCTAATTAACAGCTGTACATTTTTTTCTGCTGCACTGCTGCTTGTGAATTAATGGCAGCACACAACCGGTGTAACTGGCACTGTCAGAGTCTGACTGTCTGAGTGCCAACCTGAGGACAGCACAAGGGGCAGGGGCCCCTGTTACAGACAAAGCAGAGGCCAGTGTATTCCTGCTCCACCAAGGTACATGTCCTCTGTTATCCACACCAGACAGGACCTTATGTTTGTACCCTTGTCACCCCAGTGTCTCTCCCTGTCACTCACTGCCTCCTCCATGTTACCCTCTGCGTCCCCATGCCTTCCATTGTCAACCTCTGCCTCCCCCTGTCTTACTCTGTCATCCTCTGCCTCTGTCACCCACCACTGGTTCTCCCCATGCTATGTTTCTCAGTCAGTCTGTCCTTCAAAATTTCCCTGCTGCCCGACACAACGAAAGTCACACTGACATCATAGCAACACAACTTTTTGACCGCTTCATAGTGCAACTTACTGCTCAGAGCTGCCCCTGATGAAGGATGTCGATTTCCACCTCAGCCCTGGGCTGGGGTGAATTGCATCATTATACATATACAGAGAAAAGGGACACTGGTGGGCTGGAGTGAATTGCATCATTTCGCATATAGGCCCTCATTCCGAGTTGTTTGCTCGGTAATTTTCTTCGCACCGCAGCGATTTTCCGCTAATTGCGCATGCGCAATGTTCGCACTGCAACTGCGCCAAGTTAGTTTGCTAAGAAGTTTGGTATTTTACTCACGGCATTACGACGTTTTTTCTTCTTTCTGGTGATCGGAGTGTGATTGACAGGAAGTGGGTGTTTCTGGGCGGAAACTGGCCGTTTTATGGGAGTGTGTGAAAAAACGCTGCCGTTTCTGGGAAAAACGCGGGAGTGGCTGAAGAAACGGGGGAGTGTCTGGGCGAACGCTGGGTGTGTTTGTGACGTCAAACCAGGAATGACAAGCACTGAACTGATCGCACTGGAAGAGTAAGTCTCGAGCTACTCAGAAACTGCACAGAAAAGTCTTTTCGCAATATTGCGAATACTTCGTTCGCAATTCTGCTAAGCTAAGATTCACTCCCAGAGGGCGGCGGCTTAGCGTGTGCACTGCTGCGAAAAGCGGCTAGCGAGCGAACAACTCGGAATGAGGCCCATAGGGGGTAATTCCAAGTTGATCGCAGCAGGATTTTTGTTAGCAGTTGGGGAAGCAGATTTAACATGTGCAGAGAGAGTTAGATTTGGGTGTGTTGTGTTCAATCTGCAATCTAATTTGCAGTGTAAAAATAAAGCAGCCAGTATTTACCCTGCACAGAAATAAAATAACCCATCCAAATCTAACTCTCTCTGCAAAAGTTATATCTGCCTCCCCTGCAGTGCACGTGGTTTTGCCCAACTGCTAACAAAATTCCTGCTGCGATCAACTTGGAATTACCCCCATACAGAGAAAAAGGATAACACTGAAAGACTTTTAAAGTGATAATGTATTTTATAAACAAAGTCACAAAATTTTGTGACTTTGCTCACAATATACTTTCACTTTAAAAGTCCTTGACTGCCGTCTATTCTTTATGTATACATGCTAGCCAGTATGTTAGGAATCATATACTGTAGGCCATCGAGGCCAATGTCACTTTTTTATATATACTGTACATCATAGTTGCATACCCTCCCTCATTCTGCAGGAGGCTCCCTGAAATAGTAGCAATCTCCCTCACTCCCTGAATAGTCCATCAATCTCCCTGGTTGCTCCTTCTCCCCATTATGCAGCTGTTACATTCTTGAGGAAAAGAAAGAAATCAAAGATATATACATTCAAATGGGCTCATCAGTGCCATTTCCCTATATTGGTTACAAGTTACAATGATCCCAGTGGCTACATGCATTTTAAAAAAGGTCTCTCATGGCCACTTACAGTATATGGAACCTCTTGTAAAACACTATACACAAGCAAATCCTGAAAAATATCAGTGTCTTTTCTTCAGCAAGTAGATCTTATTAACTTTGGGGCTTATTTACATTTGGATGTAAGTCATCTTTATGACGCGCCTCTCAGATGTAGCAGTACACGTCAGCGCTAATTGGTGTTACTTTCACAGCCTCCCTGAAATGCTTTTTCAAAAGTAGGCAAGTATGCTGTACATAGGGTCTTGTGGGAATATTTAATTGGGGTTGGGTATGGGATGCAGCATTACAGTGATGCTGTGGGTGCAGACTTGTAGGCAGGTGCTGCTTGCTGCTGGAGAGCCGAGATCCAGAGGCCTAGAGGAGGTGCATCAGGGCTATGAGAAGTGGCCATGGGGGCGTCCCTAGTTACATTCGCCTCCTATGTGGCTTTATATGACTTGATGTTACACATGTCGGCATGGAGGAAGCGCTGAGACACTATGTGGCATAGCCTGATAGTGGCAGCTGCACCTGATTAAATCCACAGCAGTGGTCAGCGCAATGTAAAAGGAGGAGGCCACATACAGAGACATCCTTCAGTTTTAGCTAGATGAATTCAGTGGCGCCCTCCAAGGGCTGGTGCCCCTAAGCAGCCGCCTAAAGGTGCCTAATGGTAGAGCCGGCCCTGCACACTACTAGTCCTGTTTAAATCCCCAGAAAATCACACAAGTTCCTGATCTCTTCCCAGCTTCTTTCTGATCATAATGAAATTTAACTCTGATATAACAATCCATATTTATCTATGTATAACCCTCATATCTATCTATAACAATCCATATTTATTTATGTATAACCCTCATATCTATCTATAACAATCCATATTTATCTATGTATAACCCTCATATCTATCTATAACAATCCATATTTATCTATGTATAACCCTCATATCTATCTATAACAATCCATATTTATCTATGTATAACCCTCATATCTATCTATAACAATCCATATTTATCTATGTATAACCCTCATATCTATCTCCTCATATATAGCTATAACAATCCATATTTATCTATGTATAACCCTCATATCTATCTCCTCATATCTATCAATAACAATCCATATTTATCTATGTATAACCCTCATCAGGGGCGGAACTGTGGGAGGCAGTGGAGTCGGCTGCCGCCGGGCTCCTGACCTCAAGGGGGCACATCTCCTCCACTGTCTCCCGCTGACGATCGCTCGCTGCTACTTTTTTTTAATGATTCTTACAGAGGAGCTGTGTCCGTGACACGGAAGCTGCCTCCTGTATATACAGAGAGCTGGCACTGGCTGCAGCTAGGGGGAGCTCCAGAGCGCAGCTCCTCCCGGGCCCTTCCAGTTAGAGTGAAGTTCTCTGTTCCTCTATCAGGCTGATGATAGCCAAAGGTAGGCACTGGCCTCAAGCTGCACTGTGGTGGGGAAGGTGTAGTTGGGGGTGCTGGGGGGGCTTTGATAAATGTTGGAAGCACTGTGTTTTGTGTGTGCATGTTATAAGTGAGGTGTGTGTGTGTGTGTTTTTAAGGAAAGTTGTGTGTCCAAGTAAAAGAGGCATGTGTGTGTGTGTAAGTGAGAGGCATGTGTGTGTGTGAGAGGCATGTGTGAGAGGCATGTGTGTGTAAGTGAGAGGCATGTGTAAGTGAGAGGCATGTGTGTGTGTGTAAGTGAGAGGCATGTGTGTAAGTGAGAGGCATGTGTGTAAGTGAGAGGCTTGTAAGTGAGAGGCATGTGTGTGAGAGGCATGTGTGTATGTGTGTGTAAGTGAGGTATGTGAGTGTGTGCATGAGAGGCATGTGTATAAGTGAGAGGCATGTGTGTATGTAAGTGTGTGTATAAGTGAGAGGCATGTGTGTGTGTCAGGCATGTGTGTAAGTGAGAGGCATGTATGTGAGGCATGTCTGTGTAAGTGAGAGCCATGTGTGTGTGTGTAAGTGAGAGGCACGTGTGTGAGAGACAAGGATTAAGGGAGGCATTTGAGCATTTCTACAGGACTATGGGAGTCATTCCGACCCGTTCGCCCGCAGCGGTTTCTCGCTGCGGTGCGAACGGGTGCAGAATGCGCATGCGCGGCGGATGCTGTGCCCGCGTGCGCGACGTTGCCTGGTGACAGAGGTCGTCGGGTTACGTTGCGCCTGCCGACGGAAGCGGTCGCAGAGGCGACCGCTAAGAAGATTGGCAGGAAGGAGGCGTGGCAGGCGGATCCGGACTGTTGGAGACCGTTTTCGGGGAGTGGTGAGTAAAACGCAGGTGTGTCCAGGACAACGGAGGGCGGAGGTGTGACGTCAAAGCCGGGCCCATCATCGCTGGATCCATCGCACAGGGTAAGAATGTCCAGGGCTGGTCTATTTCTGCTTGAAATTTTTTTAGCTTAGCAGGGCTGCACAAACGATCGCAGTCCTGCTAAGCCAAAATAGGCATGGACTATTGATCGCAGCAGCAGTTGCTGGCTGCTATCAACTCGGAATGACCACCTATGTACAGAGCACACACCTGGTCTGGGTACACGCTATCTTACAAATATATGGAGGGGTGTCCATTTTTGAATGTGTGTGTGTGTGTGTGTGTGTGTGTGGCGTGTGTGTGTGAGGCGTGTGTGTGTGAGGCGTGTGTGTGTGAGGCATGTGTGTGTGTGTAAGTGAGAGGTGTGTGTGTGTGTAAGTGAGAGGCATGTGTGTGTTTTTAAGTGAAAGAGGCATGTGTGTGTTTAAGTGAAAGGCGTGTGTGTTAAAGTGAAAGCGGCATGTGTGTATGTTTAAGTGAAAGAGGCGTGTGTGTGCTTTTAAGTGAATGAGGTGTTTGTGTGTTTTTTATATACATCAGCACACCACTGCGCCAAAGCATCTCCATCGAGACCTGCTGGCGGGTGAGGGAGCACTGTATGTGTACTATAAAGGTATACTGGTGTCTGTTTTTATTGTAATGACTGACTTGGAGTGCGTCCACTTTTTATGTGTATCTATATTACTATTGGGAAAGGTACCTGAGCACGCTACTACTGTTCACCCTGAGTGCCGGATAGCTACATATGGTATGTGTGTGTATATGTAGGGGGGCACCAACATTTATCATGCCTCCAGGCGACTGGGACGAACTTACGCCACTGACCCTCATATCTATCTATAATAATCCATATTTATTTATGTATAACCCTCATATCTATCTATAACAATCCATATTTATCTATGTATAACCCTCATATCTATCTATAACAATCCATATTTATTTATGTATAACCCTCATATCTATGTATAACAATCCATATTTATTTATGTATAACCCTCATATCTATCTATAACAATCCATATTTATTTATGTATAACCCTCATATCTATCTATAACAATCCATATTTATTAATGTATAACCCTCATATCTATGTATAACAATCCATATTAATGTTACGTTACATTTCCATTGCAGTAGAAAGCTGTGACTTGACGTGAAATTCAATGTTCAAGTAGCCCATGCAACACCATGTGAGTAACATGTGACAATCACACACTACATGTGTTGTTAGCTCTAGCAATCCTTAGATGAATGCCAGGAGTGGCCGGAGCAGCAGACACACAGCGGAACAAGCTGAGGGGCTGATGTTTATAATGCATGATTTGTGCAGACATTTCATGCCTCAGGGATTGGCTTCCAAATGAACAGCTTGTGGCTTTAATTAGCATGATGAATATTCCGTTAGGAATGTGTATGAGGATAGAACCTCACATAAAGCAAATCACAGAATTGGCCCTATGTCCTGTAGCTTAAAGACATATCCTTGTGATCAGTTTTCATTTGAGAGACATTATCCTTTTATAATGTACTGCACAAGTCAAGTCTTCCTCCTATGAAATGAAATACTGCACGTTTGGCAGCTCTTCCTTACTTCACACCTCTATTCCTAACAGTCAAGTACGTGGTTTTGGGGTTCTTTTATTGTCACTTTGGGAACAAAAATAACTATTGTTGTAACTGTAAAAACACTGGACCTTATTCAGAGATGGATGCAGATCGCTGCATATGCAGCCAGATCTGCGTCCATCTCCTTACATGCTGGGGGCTGCCCAGCACAGGGCATGCCACCCAGCATGTGTAACCAGCATGTGTAACAAGCTCCCTCCCCATTAGATTGTGGATGCATCAAACTAAGGTTGATTCCTGGCAGCGTAGCCTGGCTGCGCTATCAGGCAGTCAGCCGCCGGAGCACAGCACCCCCCCGTTTGGTCCGCCCCTCCACCCCAACGTTGTGTTGCTGCCCCGTGAACGGGCGCCGCTATCAATCACACTGCTGCCGCATCCTTCCGGGATGCGGCCACAATGTGTAAGGTTGCGCACGCACTGCAGCCAGTGCGCGCGCGCAGACCACCCAAATGCAGCCGCTGCGTACAGGTGCGCAGCTGCGCTCAGGTCTGAAGGACCCCCTTTATCCATTATAAAAACAGTAATATTAACATCTAAGATTAGTGCATGAAGCCTCATTGTTGACAAATGGATTACAGTACATGTAAACTAGATGTGCTCATTTTTTTGTATCAGTATCCAAGCTTTGCCTAAATCCCCTATAGGTAAAAAATGTAGTAAAATATACCAGCAGGCAGTGTCGGACTGAGGCATGAAGGGGCCACCAGGGGAATGTGCGATGGTTGAGGCCCATGCATAAGGAGTGTGGCTAGTTACCACAGGGTGAGATCAGCCCTCACAGAGGCTTAGACAGCCATTAGAGAGTATGGGGTAAATGTATTAAGCAGTGAAAAGAGTGGAGAAGTGAGCCAGTTGAGAAGTTGTCCATGGCAACCAATCAGCTGCTCTGTATAATTTTATAGTATGCAAAATATAAATGTTATTTCAATAATGATTGGTTGCCATGGGTAACTTCTCCACTGGCTCACTTCTCCACTCTTATCACTGCTTCATACATTTACCCCATGGGGTCTATAACTAACGTTATCTGTGATCAAGCTTTGTGAAATATAGCGTGTCACGTGGTGTGCAAACGTGACACGCGGGTCCGGAAACGGACACTGACTGCCTGGAGCATACACACAAGCACTAGCAGCCGGAGTCTCCGCCATAGCATGGGGGTTCCCGCCCAGGAATACCACGGCGGCTCGCTCTCCCTGTCCTCCTTGATACAAGTCCCTGGATGGTAGCTATAACGCGGCCGATCACAGCACCGAGCGGGCAGCCAAACAGCCACATACTATTATTATATAATTTCATTGCCTGATGATTCAGACTAAAATTACAGTCAGAATAGCATGAGTAGACGCTCATATTTACAGCAATAATAGGATTATATGTACTAACTTTAACAGTTATTTATGTCTCCTTGAGTAGTGTTTACTGACAGTTACAGTCTATAATTAATGAATACACACGCTGCCGCTTTTTTCTTTTCTGACACAATGCCTGTATGGGAGTAAGAGATAATCATATGTTAATTTTCTATCCACAGTCTCTCCTTGAATAGTGAGTACAAAACACTTACTGTTGTGGCCACTCTGGATACAATGTTTATAGGAAATCATCATTTCCTCTTTGAAGAGTGGATACAAACAGCTAATGTTGCTATCTATGTTCATATATGTCTCTTTCGGGAGACAATATTTCTATGAAATTACAGCTTTCTTTCTTAGGAGGTTTATAGACAGTTACTGTAGCAATTTATGCTCATTCATGCTTTTCTTTGAACACAACATTTCTATAAACATTTGAGCCATAATTAATTGTGCCACACTGAATTATCAACTGTGCGAGCAGCAATGGGTATTTCTGTTCTTTTGTCTGTGTGATGATAAAGTTAAATTATTTATCTTATAACATTCACTATATATTGGTAAGAGACTCAGTACGCAATGGGCGTACGGGGCACCGTAAAGGTACGCACTTAGCGTAGCAGACGCTAGGCCGTGGTCGAGACGCATGAGCAGCACGTTCGCTCACGGCTTACGCTGGGTATCGAGCACGCTATAGGCGGTCCGAGTACCGTAATGCTACGCTACTAGCGTAGCGGACGCTGTGCCCACAAGAGGAACACGAGCGGCGCAGACGCTCACAGAATGACACACAGTAAACCTTGTATGCAACACAATGAAGGGATATACTTATACTGTAATGATATAACGCTTCTTAACCTTGTTAATATAAAAGCTGCTTGAGCGATTGAGACGCTCCGAATACCCTTAGCAATGTAATGATAAACACACAATACCTTGTAAGGTTCCAAAACCTTTATCTAGATGATTTTAGTATGTAAAAGGGGAAAACAGTTACCGCTAATACACTACAGCACTAACATAACACACCTAAACAGAATAACTGAACTTATACAATATACAACAGCGTAACAATAACAGAGAGAGAGAGAGAGAGAGAGTATGGCAAATACAAACAGAGAATAAGTTGGTTACAGAGAAAAACTTACACACGTGGGAATGACTTCACCGGCGCAACCTGGACCAGGGCTCTAGCCTTCAGTGTGAAAACCTTGCAGAGTCTTGTGTCACCAAGCCTATTGCAAGCTATATTTATTTACTAACTCAAGACATACTACAATAGATACTGTGTGCTCTCTTTCCATTGGTTAGGGAGTGGGACATGTACTGCACCTGGGATCATTGGTTAGTTCAAGAAGTGATGGCTAGGACTTGTTAGTATTCTAAATTCCTCTTTGTCTGATTATATTGAGGAAAGCTATTGTTTTGGATCTTCCAAACAAACTCTGTCTCTGGGCTTTGTTTACCCCACCTTCAGTTGAGACAATTGACTACTCAGCACTCATTATTCTGGAGAGAAACCTGGTTCTATTCATAAACAAAGGTGTAAGCCCTCTTCATAGAATCTCAAAGCTTAGTGTAAATAAGGCTATTGTATTCAGTCTGTCGGAAAGAAATGACTGAATTCCATTCACCTACCCTGCACTTATGTGTAATTTATTCGGAATGCAATTAATCTTATTTTCTACTTCTGTGCATAACCATGAGCAGGAACTATGCAAATCCCTCCCAATTATCATAGGCACAACACCCCTTCAATACCCCACAGCTGGACACCATACACTACCCTCCAACCTTTGTCTGAGCCCTCCCAGCATGCAAAGAGGAATCTCTCTGTCCCTGAACCAGTTACACTAATCATACTTACAGATATTATTAAAGGGAATATTACCTATAAAATACATTATTTGAATTAAATATGTAACGATCGAGTCGCCCACCAGACACACACAAACTCTACAGTAAATACACATACCACGCGCCTGAGCGCACGACCGTGGAGGCGCCGTCACGCAACTGCGAATATGCGCACGCACGGGAGAGAATGTGCACGTGCAGCGGGCAAGCGCATGGGGTTAGTACAAGGCATCATAGGTCGCTATATTTTTCGACTTTGACAGTCCACCCTTTGGCAGTCACCAATAACTGCCACTTCCTAAACAATTCAAACAGAAAAATATATGTCATCATGTAAATACCTTTTTATGATTGGGTAAAAGGAGGAGAGGAGAAGGTGGGAAAGATATGACCTAGTGAGATAGTAAAGCATGTGAGTATGAATCAATGTCTGAGGGGTCATGTATCATCGTGCCGTACGTGTTCTAAATCAAGCTTCGAGGTATTGCGAAGTATACATTTGAATCCTTCTTATCCCGTATCAAGGGTCTGTGGATGGGCTGTCAAACTCTACCGAGCTCTTTTCGGCTTTTGGTTGCAACAAATGGGGGAGCACATTTAGTTGATGATACATGAAGGGGGGGGAACATGTGAATGCTACTATGTGAGAATCACCTGTCGACTATGTGAGATACTACCTGGAGGTTGTAGAGATGAAGATAAGAAACAATCGTTATAAATGCAGTCATAAACTATGTGAGTTTAAATAAACAGTCGCCGATTGAGGTCTTGTCTGATGTCTTGTCTGATGTACATGTTGTCTGATGTCTCTCGGTGCTTTTGCTATAAATAGCGAGCAAAAGCTGTTCCAGTGTCCATAAAATTACAGTCTCTAAAGTATTGGGCTTTCGTAAAAAGTTAAAGTCACTAGGGATATTGGGGGTCTGTGGCATAGTTCATCAATGGTCTGTATAAAAGAGGTTGTCAAATTCTTCTTCCAAGCGGATGTCTTTGTACCTTGGAGGAAAACAAAGGAGAAACGGGTGAAAGAAACGGACCGTGGAATCACATTTTCATCACAACATTGTCTCTATCGTTGGGTCATAAATCAAATTAGTTGTTGTTATTACAGTGTCCTCGCTCCTCAGACTCATCACTCTAGTACTACCTTTACACTTCGTTAAAGCCCGAACGCATCTAAATATCAGACCAACCAATATGACGACTCCCAGAATACACAAGAGAAATTTCCCTACGTCCATTATAATACCTTGGGCCCATTCTCCTAAACCAGAGAACCAATTTCGTGGGTTCAACCATGACACCCAACTGGTCAGCTCATTACCCACAGCAGCGAGTGTGAGATTGTGTTTCCTTCGAAACTCCCACTTCAATTGCAAAATGTCATCCATGTTTTGGTCTATGACCTCGGCCGGGTCCTCAGTGCTGTTTGTAATATACGTGCAGCACTTTACTCCATACTGAGTCGCTAGGGTAACACAATACCCGCCTGTCACTGCTGTGAGATAATTGAGAATCATCCTATGCTGAACCAGCTTTGTTTTGTAGGCTTGTAACTCTTTCCCAGTGTACCTGAACGTGTCGTCATACATTTCGGTGATATTGTCTAACAAGTTCGCTAGCGCAGATATATATCTATAATTTATCATTCCTCTGGCGGTACGAGTGATATCTAACGCGGGTAGGAATTGAATCCCGGTGGATTCATGGATCAGATCAGAGGCCGGATGCTCTGTCCTCTCAATCAGGTGCCGTTTAACGACGTGCTCGTAATGAGTGTGAGTATAAGGAGCTTGGGCACCGCGGTGAATGTCTTTCATTTTGATATGGGATACAGTCATTACTTCAGGCAGTACTTTTCCAATGTAACACAATCCCTCTGAGTTTGGGGCAAGCCACTTATACGCCTTTCTCCCGCATATGAAATATGCATCATCGGGGAGAACATATGGGACGGAGTATGACATTACCATGTTACAAATTTTCCATGTGAAATCTCCTAACCCTAACTCTCCCATCTGTCTAGTACACGTATCAGGTTGTACGATATGTGCACAGTATCCTGGTGATACTTCTCCAACTCGCATGGTCCTACTTCCTAGAGTGTACCTATACCGGAAATATTTTCCACTGTTGGCTATCTGGCGTATAAGCTCTGTGTCTATGGGCATTCTATCGGCTCTATATGAAAATGTCATGGTTTGATTACTCCATGACACTTCCCAATTTCCCGGCTTTCGGGGATTGGAAATATTAAAGCATACTGAGAACTTATCCACATGATACTGGTGGAGCTTCAAACTAGGAAGACTAGAGATATTAAACCTCTTGTCCACCGGCCTCCCACCACTTAACTCAAGTACCTCTCCTACAGTTAACGGGAATGGTACTAGTCCTGATTTGCTATGACCTTGAGGTACTTGAGAGCATACCCAACAGTCTGTCTGGTTTAACACTCTACCCACTAAGGAGTGATAGTCACTCAATGGATGCCGGTCCATGTGGACATTAAAACTGGACTGACATTTCTTGATGCACCCATCCTCAACTATATTGTCACAATGCCTACAGATGCAGTTCTCTTCAGCTAACAATCCTTCACAATTCCTTCTATTGTCAATGCTACCAGAACGTTTTCTGATACTCGCCTTTACTCGGTGATTATGTTGCTCTTGGAAAACTACGCCTCCATTCTGGTCATCAGAACCCATTCCAGATCCTTTCTCTACCTCCATGGTACTCTCACCGAAACAGACTGCTCTGGTCAACATCATGGTCAACAGGAAAATCCGGATCACAGTCTCTTGGGGCAAATCCATCTTATAGGAGGAAAAGGAGACAAATAAGAAGGGGGGAGGAGAATAGGAGGGAGATGGGAACTGGAGAAAATAACAAAAGGGAAAAAGAAATCTGGCTCGACAAACGCCTCCGGTATTATTATTCTCAGCGCTCAGGTGTCGTCTCAACCTTCCCGGAACAGACACTCTAGTGATACAACCTCTACCGTCTGTTCTTTATCACGGGACCTCTCTGGGTCAGCAACCTTTTTACAATGAGACGAATGGACCCAAGTCTCTCTCTCGGCAACCTTCAATGCTGTCGTGCTGGTCAATAAGACTTGATATGGTCCTTCCCATCTGTCAATAAGGCAACCTGAGCGTAGAAAATTCCGTATCATTACATAATCCCCAGGTTCAATGTCATGACAATTACTGTCTGGCAAATCAGGATCACTAACTTTAGATTATCATTCTGATTCCTCAATTGCTTACTCATCTTAACTAAATACTTTACAGTGACTTCATTGTTACATTTCAAATCATCCTGGGGGTTAATCATAACATGGGGTTGTCGACCAAACAGAATTTCAAAAGGAGATAGATTAAGAAGGGACCTGGGAGTGGTTCTGATGCTGTATAATACGATTGGCAAAGCTTCGGGCCACAACAATCCTGTTTCAGCCATTACCTTGCTTAATTTGTTTTTAATAGTGCTGTTTACTCTTTCCACTTTCGCACTCGCCTGGGGGCGGTACGGAGTGTGCAGCTTACTATTAATTCCCATCAACTTACACATTGCTTGAAAAACTTCACCTGTAAAATGGGTACCCCTATCACTCTCAATGATTCTAGGGATACCGTACCTACACACAAATTCCTGCACAATTTTCTTTGCAGTAAACACAGCGGTATTTGTGGCCGCGGGAAATGCTTCAACCCAATTTGAGAACACGTCAATACAAACCAATACATACTTTCAATTTCTACAAGGTGGCAATTGTATGAAATCAATTTGTATTACCTGGAAAGGACCATCTGTAGGAGGGATATGGGATGGCTCTGTTGGTATTGCCTTTCCGATATTCTTCCTCAAGCAGGTGAGACATGTCATCGCTCTTTTACCCGCATGGGAAGAAAATCCTGGGGCGCACCAATAAGCTCTTACCAACTTACACATTCCTTCTTTGCCTAGATGAATCAGCCCATGTGCCGCTTCAGCTAGACTTGGAAGGTATGCTCTGGGTGCCACTGGCTTACCCTGTCCATCTGTCCAGAGTCCTGAGGACTCCTGGCCATATCCTTTTGACCTCCAAACTGCCTTTTCTTGTGGTGAACACAAATTTTGCATTTCATATAATTTCTGTGTGTTTACAGTATTAAATACCATCAGCTGTGTGCTGTCAGTCTGTATGGGGGTACTGGCTGCTGATTTAGCAGCTTCGTCTGCTCGGCTGTTACCAAGTGATACCGGGTCTTGGCTATACGTGTGAGCTTTACACTTGATAACAGCCACTCTGTCGGGTTCCTGTATCGCTGTTAGAAGTCTTTTGATGTGGGCTGCATGCGCTACGGGTGTGCCAGCTGCCGTCATGAAATTTCTGAGGCGCCATAGGGCCCCGAAATCATGGACTACTCCGAAGGCGTACCTAGAATCTGTGTAGATATAGGCTGACTTGCCTTTAGCCAATTCGCATGCTCTGGTTAGGGCAACCAGTTTAGCAACTTGTGCTGAGTGTGGTGGGCCTAGGGGTTCCGCTTCTATGGTACCTTGGTCATCTACGACTGCGTATCCAGTACACAAGTCTCCCGAGTCCGTCTGTCTGTGACAACTGCCGTCAGTGTAGAAAGTAAAATCTACATCTTCCAGTGGGTTGTCACTGATGTCAGGCCTTGCCGTGAAATTTTGGGTCAAATATTCCATACAATCATGTGTGTCATTTTCCTTACTAAATCCTCCTTCACCATCACTCTCATCCTCCACCCTTTGTGCCTGTCCAGGCACACCTGGGAGATATGTTGCAGGATTTAGTGCGCTGCATCTCCTTATGGTGATGTTTACGGGGGCCATCAATGCAAATTCCCATCTTGTAAACCGCGCTGATGAGACGTGTCTGGTTTGGGCAGAATTCAGTAAAGCTGACACTGCATGTGGTGTATGAATTGTGAGGTTGTGTCCTAGCACTACATCTTCGCTTTTACTTACTAGCAATGCTATTGCTGCAACACTTCGCAAGCATGTGGGGAGGGATCGCGCTACCGTGTCTAGCTGAGCGCTATAGTAGGCTACCGGCCTGCTGGCATCACCGTGCTTCTGGGTTAAGACACCTGCCGCGCACCCAGCACTCTCTGTTCCGTACAGCTCAAAAGGTTTTCCATAATCTGGCATGCCTAATGCTGGTGCCTGCGTTAGGCACTGTTTAAGTCTCTCAAATGCCATCTCAGACTCGTCTGTGTGCGAAATCCGATCAGGTTTGTTTGATGAGACCATATCCTGCAAAGGCAGGGCCAGTATGGAAAAACCTGGGATCCAGTTACGGCAATACCCACACATTCCTAAAAACGTTCTAATCTGTTGCTGGGTTTGTGGCAGGGTCATGTCACGAATTGCTTGAATTCTATCAGCGGTGAGGTGTCTCAGTCCTTGTGTCAGACAGTGTCCCAAATATTTTACCTTGGTCTGGCATAATTGTAACTTGTCTTTGGAAACCTTGTGTCCGGTGTCTGAAAGATGAAACAGGAGTTGTTTCGTATCTCTCAGGGACGATTCAAGTGAATCTGAACACAGCAGTAGGTCATCTACGTACTGTATTAATATTGATCCACTCTCAGGTTGGAAAGACTGTAAACAATCATGCAAGGCTTGTGAGAAAATACTTGGACTGTCAATGAAACCTTGTGGTAATCGAGTCCAGGTGTACTGAACTCCTCTGTATGTAAATGCAAATAAGTATTGACTGTCAGGGTGCAGAGGTACCGAGAAGAAGGCGGAGCAGAGGTCAATCACAGTGAAAAATTTGGCAGTGGGAGGGATTTGCATAAGGATGACAGCTGGATTTGGCACTACGGGGAATTGACTCTCAACTATTTTGTTGATCCCTCTTAGATCCTGCACTAATCTGTAACCCCTCCCCCCACTCTTTTTAACAGGGAAGATGGGACTATTGGCAGTGCTGGACGTCCTTACCAGAATGCCCTGTTGTAGCAAGCGCTCTATTACAGGGTAAACTCCTAACTCCACCTCTGGCTTCAAAGGGTATTGTGGGAATTTTGTAGCTATCCTACCATCTTTTACTTGTACAACTACTGGGGCTACGTTTGCCATTAATCCAGTGTCTTGTCCATCCTTTGTCCAAAGTGATTCCGGTATCTGGGAAATCATTTCCTCTACCTTGGACGGACACCTATTTACAATAACAGTGTGTGACATTAATCTTGTTGGGGAGGCTAGCATATCCTGCACTTCCTGAGCGTGGTTTTCGGGTATGTCCAAGAACACACCTTCAGGAGTACAATATATGACACATCCCATTTTGCACAGTAAATCTCTCCCTAGGAGATTAGTCGGAGCCGATGCAGCCAGCAGAAAAGAATGCTTGGTATGCAAAGGCCCTATCGTAATCTCTGCAGGTTTGCTTAAAGGGTAGTGCTGTACTACTCCTGTTACTCCCATGGCTGGAATTGTTTTACCAGTGGTTCTCATGCCCATGGTCGAATTTATCACTGACTTGGCCGCCCCCGTATCTACAAGGAAATTTAGAGATTTACCAGCTACATCAATTGTGACCTCGGGTTCACTTCCAAGGCTCGCAATTAATTTCACTGGCTGCAGACTACAGGTGTGGCCCCACCCCTATTGTATGTGGTGACCTCGCTGCATTGCGCTGGCAGCTATTACCTGTGAAGGGGGTAAATGGGAACTATCAGAGACTTGCCAGTCTCTTCTTGGGGGATACCTTTTTGTTTCCCCTGCGTGTGGCTCATAACTCCGTCTCTGCGGTCCTTGATCCCAATTTCGTGTGTCATGTCGTTGTCTAGGGGGTTGATATGATTTTTGTGCACTTTTCAATCTACAGTCTCGTGCAAAATGTCCCTCTTTATGACAGTAATAACAAGTTACCACATTTGACTTACCCACAGGGGTCTGAGACTTATGCTGAGTTGGCCTTGTGGTAAGGGCCTGTATACTTACGGCCATCAGCTTATCACTCTGCGACTCCCTGTGTCTGGTGATGTTCCGGTCATGATCAATAGCGGCCTCTCTCAAAGTAGCCACCGACAAACCTCGCCAACATGGTTGGGTGGTCTGTACCCTCGTCCTCAATACTTCCTTTAAACCATCCATTAACACGGATACTGCTACTTCTCTATGATTTACATTTGTCTTAATGTCTTCTATCCCTGTATACTTAGCCATTTCCTGCAGTGCCCGATGAAAATAATCAGCAGCTATTTCTCCCTCTTTTTGCTTGATGGAGAAAATTTTGTTCCATTTAGCAACAGCTGGGAAATATACTCCCAGCTGCAAATTAATTCTTTTCACATTATCTTGATTGTACTCCTCAGTAAGGGGTACCTCTTCATCTAGTCTACAGTCAGCTATAAATCTCGCTGAGTCGACATTGGAGGGTAAACATGCCCTCAGCAATATCCGCCAGTCTTTGTTATTGGGCTCCACAGTATTTCCTAGCTCTCTAATGTACTTCTGGCTTGCAACTAGATCTTTCCTAGGATCAGGGAATTCAGACACCATTGATCTTAATTCCGTTCGGGAAAAGGGGCAGTGCATGGCGATGTTTCTGACAGGAGTGACTCCTGAAGTGTCAGTTTTCCCATTTGGTACTGCAATTACCCTAACGGGATTAAGTTCAATAACATCATTCTGAGTAGATTCTACAACATGTGGTGTAATGGTTTCTGCATAGTGTACAGTGCCGTACTTACCAGTTGATACGACCTCACCTGTCCCTCCACTAGGGGCCTTTGATACTGCTCTTACTGGTTGGGCCGTGCCCACTGTTGTTTCTGCTATGGTGGCTGCTAGAGAGAGTGCCAAAATTGTTGTGGGTTCATCCTCTTGGTCACAATCCTGGGGAAAGTTTAAAACAGGGTACAGCTTGCACGAGTTAGTATTAGCATCAACAATCTTAGTTACATTATTCTTAACATCTAAACAGTTACTAAGTGCATGTTTATCATACACCAGTGTGCCATTCTCTGTAACCACTTTCTCTCCTGTTATGTATGGTGGTGGTGGTGCGGTGGCTATCAGTTTCCTGATAGGGTTAGATCCAGCCGCTTGAGCCAATCCTCTTTGTATTTCACCCTCCTGTTGCCATAATTGTAAATAATCATAATGTTTGATCCGTCTCTTTGCAGATTTAATGAGACATATCCTTCTCCTTAGATTTTGTAACACCTCTGGGCTAAAACTGCCTACCCGTGGGAACTTTTCCCCGTCACGCACTGTCATTCTTTCCCATTCATCGCACAAAACCTCTGTGTGTGAACCGTATTTCTCACACATGATATACCTTGCCGACCCTATTGGCCGGTTTACTAAATCAACCTGAACCAGGGTTGATCATCCCCTACCTGAACAACTGGCCCCCATCTTTGCAGGTGTTGCTTTCACTACCTCTGACCTTCAAATGAGGGTCTTCAGCGAACCCTTACAAAAACCAAGATGTCCGGGGTAGGCCGACGGTGAAAGTTTACCGAGTACCTTCACTCACTCGCCCACGTCGACCAATAAGCCCACAAGCTGCCTTAGCGCTGGCGTACTCAACCCAGGGCCCCTGCAACCTGAACCTCTATTTACTGGAATGTGTGGGTGTGATCCGAAGAGCACTTAACCCTTCCCAGTAAATATCAGTTGCTGGAGAATTCCTGAGTGACCAGCGAACCTCCCTTAAAATAAAAAAAATTACACAAATCACGTTAGAATGTACAAATAGCGTTTATGACCCCTCTAGCGTACGCAAATGGTACTGGGTCAAGTTACAAACTAATGCACACAATTACATGCGGTACAATCGTACTGCACATAAGCAACTAATCTTATGTGCGGAACGACCAGTGGAATCGAAAGTTGTGTCTGCGAATTCCTTCAGCCAGAGCTTAATGGCCTATATGGGTATTGCACCAACCCTCCTGGGGTTGTGCTTCTTGACTCTATCTATAGCGGACTTCCTATTCCGCTGTGAAAAGGAGAAGAACAATTCCAGACGCGCTGTCACAGCTGCCGCTGTACCTAGACCTCCTGGTCTGTCTCTGGACCTCCTGGTCCGTTATACTCTAATGCTCTTATTTTAATATGTTTAACAAGGGATGCCTCCCAAGCCACCGCGCTGTCACTTTCACGAATGTACCTCACGAGAACTCGATTTCCTGTGGTTCCACCCAAAAATGAGAAACTTATATATATGTATATACACTCTTTCACCTCATATACTCTTTACTTTCGTTTCTGCGCAGAAATCCCTTTCATTCAGTATCGCAGTCTAGTCCTGAAAGGAGTTACAACTAGAGAAGGATTATTTACGCTAAAATTTAGGACACTGAGAGTGACTTGCGCTATTATCGCGTTTCCTCCGTATCGCCTACTAAAACAATACTATCGTGATATGTATTACGTGGGCGTACCCGTACGCTTCGTTGCGTAATATACGCTCCGTGCGTCGGCCCTTGCGTACGCTAGTCCCGCCCTTTGTCAGAGACACGTGTACGCAGGCCAGACACGTCCACAGTAACACAAGTAACATGTTTCTATCAATGCAAATGATATTTAACTGTAATCATTTACTGAACACCACACAGAACTTCCTTGTATCTTACAAATTACTTCCTTACGTATTAATTTTACTTTTAACTACCAATAGCAACAAATCTTTCTCAGCACGTTATCAATGATAAATGGCAAACAGGAAGGCGAGATGTGAAATTACACAAATGAAAAATGCAGGTGTGTGCGTGTGTTGCGTACGCAATGTGTATCAGACAGAAATAAAACAGTTTTAAAAGACAATAGCGTACTGTTCTTACCTTCCAGTTCCGGATTCCACCAGCACTCCTACAGCGTAGCGATGCAGACGCTTATCTAGTCAGCACTACCGTATCCCTCACCACAAACACGGATACGAAGGGATACGCCTTCCCGCCCTTTGCTGACAGATAAAGTCTGCTTGTGTTCGCTAGAGCGGATATGTGGAGGACGGACGAGCCGCCAATTGATAAAGTTAAAATTATTTATCTTATAACATTCTCTATATATTGGTAAGAGACTCAGTACGCAATGGGCGTACGGGGTACCGTAAAGGTACGCACTTAGCGTAGCAGACGCTAGGCCGTGGTCGAGACGCACGAGCGGCACGTTCGCTAACGGCTTACGCTGGGTATCAAGCACGCTATAGGCGGTCCGAGTACCGTAATGCTACGCTACTAGCGTAGCAGACGCTGTGCCCACAAGAGGAACACGAGCGGCGCAGACGCTCACAGAATGACACACAGTAAACCTTGTATGCAACACAATGAAGGGATATACTTATACTGTAATGATATAACGCTTCTTAACCTTGTTAATATAAAAGCTTCTTGAGCGATTGAGACGCTCCGAATACCCTTAGCAATGTAATGATAAACACACAATACCTTGTAAGGTTCCAAAACCTTTATCTAGATGATTTTAGTATGTAAAAGGGGAAAACAGTTACAGCTTATACACTACAGCACTAACATAACACACCTAAACAGAATAACTGAACTTATACAATATACAACAGCGTAACAATAACAGAGAGAGAGAGAGAGAGAGAGAGAGAGTATGGCAAATACAAACAGAGAATAAGTTGGTTACAGAGAAAAACTTACACACGTGGGAATGACTTCGCCGGCGCAACCTGGACCAGGGCTCTAACCTTCAGTGTGAAAACCTTGCAGAGTCTTGTGTCACCAAGCCTATTGCAAGCTATATTTATTTACTAACTCAAGACATACTACAATAGATACTGTGTGCTCTCTTTCCATTGGTTAGGGGGTGGGACATGTACTGCACCTGGGATCATTGGTTAGTTCAAGAAGTGATGGCTAGGACTTGTTAGTATTCTAAATTCCTCTTTGTCTGATTGATTATATTGAGGAAAGCTATTGTTTTGGATCTTCCAAACAAACTCTGTCTCTGGGCTTTGTTTACCCCACCTTCAGTTGAGACAATTGATTACTCAGCACTCATTATTCTGGAGAGAAACCTGGTTCTATTCATAAACAAAGGTGTAAGCCCTCTTCATAGAATCTCAAAGCTTAGTGTAAATAAGGCTATTGTATTCAGTCTGTCGGAAAGAAATGACTGAATTCCATTCACCTACCCTGCACTTATGTGTAATTTATTCGGAATGCAATTAATCTTATTTTCTACTTCTGTGCATAACCATGAGCAGGAACTATGCGAATCCCTCCCAATTATCATAGGCACAACACCCCTTCAATACCCCACAGCTGGACACCATACACTACCCTCCAACCTTTGTCTGAGCCCTCCCAGCATGCAAAGAGGAATCTCTCTGTCCCTGAACCAGTTACACTAATCATACTTACAGATATTATTAAAGGGAATATTACCTATAAAATACATTATTTGGATTAAATATGTAACAATCGAGTCGCCCACCAGACGCACACAAACTCTACCGTAAATGCACATACCACGCGCCTGAGCGCACGACCGTGGAGGCGCCGTCACGCAACTGCGAATATGCGCACGCACGGGAGAGAATGTGCACGTGCAGCGGGCAAGCGCATGGGGTTAGTACAAGGCATCATAGGTCGCTATATTTTTCGACTTTGACAGTGACTAGTACAACTTCACGTGAACCACATTCACTTTGAAGAATATATTGAAAGCTCTTTTGAAGATCCTTCAATACTGCACAGAAATTTTGGACTGTGACATACATTGCTACTATTTATTCTCCTCATCTTTTTTATGAGTGTACCGCATGAAGGTTATCAGTCATTTTTTCCCTTGCACTGCCCATAAATTGGCATCAGGGGATATCTGAGACAAAACACGAAAGCTTGATACCTCACTTACCTTCCGTCAGGTTGGGTTAGGGTGCTCACCATCTCTCATTCTTCGTCCTATAACATTGTGGCAAGATGTCTGAACAGTAGAAGGGTGTTTATCCCTGTATGCCAACCCCTTTATACAATCTCCTCTCAACTCCTCTGAGTCTAAATTCGCATATGTGTCTAATGATATTTCTTAGATATACATGATTGGATTTACCAATCCTATTATAGCGGGCAACTATTTAAAACTATTTTCATGATTTATGATAGCACTATATAATCTCTATTTTTTCCAGGTAATTGTACCATCCTGCACACACATATACACTTGGTGTTTATATTTCAGATTAATGTATCTTTGTGACCAATGATTAAAAAATTGAATTAACCCACAATATATGGGCTATCACTGAACTGATGAGGTGTTTTTTTTTTACAAATCTGTGTATCTTGTTTCAAGTATTAATCTCCCCCCCCAAAAAAAAGGGTTCCTCAGCCTATTTGGTATCCTACTGACTCTGGTCAAAAAATTCTTTCTGCAATCATATCACACTGCATAGGCCCAAACCCGTCTGATCTTGGAAGCAAAACAGTGTTGGGCCTGGAAAGTATTTGGTGGGTAACCACCAGGAAATACCAGGGTTTGTAGTATTTTATAGACCTTAGGAGTGTCACTTAACAGGAGGACCCTTTTTTTGTCGCTGACGGACCATAATTTATTCCAGCATATCAACTGGGGATATAATACTAATTCTTCAATAGATTTTCACTTTGATCACTAAAACATTTAATGAGTAATGCCATGTTTCATATGAGCTCCATGTGTTTTAAGGTATACCTAATAAATAGTAAATTTTACTTAAATATATCTATCTGTGCTATTATAGCCATTGTTTCCGGATTGTGAGTGCTCCCCCCCAGGGTTATCTTTTCCCTTTCCTGTATTTTCCTAAATACGTGTTCATAAACCCAGTGGGAGCACCACCAACCATCACTACAACACACCTTTTAAGATTCACTACAAAGGTGTATAAGTGATAAATTGTGGGGTTTTCCTTTTCCTATAAGTGTCAGTTTTTCTGGAAACTACTAAGTTTATTTTATTTTCTCTATCCACATTCCTGTGCGGCTCTCCCGACCTATAACCTTCCATTTAGTAATATTAACATCTAAGATTAGTGCATGAAGCCTCATTGTTGACAAATGGATTACAGTACATGTAAACTAGATGTGCTCATTTTTTGTATCAGTACCCAAGCTTCGCCTAAATCCCCTATAGGTAAAAAATGCAGAAAAAGATACCAGCAGGCAGTGTCGGACTGAGGCATGAAGGGGCCACCAGGGGAATGTGCGATGGTTGAGGCCCATGCATAAGGAGTTTGGCTAGTTACTACGGGGTGAGATCAGCCCTCACAGAGGCTTGGACAGCCATTAGAGACTATCGGGTAAACGTATTAAGCAGTGATAAGAGTGGAGAAGTGAGCCGCTGGAGAAGTTGCCCATGGCAACCAATCAGCTGCTCTGTATAATTTTATAGTATGCAAATTATAAATGTTATTTCAATAATGATTGGTTGCCATGGGTAACTTCTCCACTGGCTCACTTCTCCACTCTTATCACTGCTTCATACATTTACCCCATGGGGTCTATTTACTAAGCCTTGAATGGAGATAAAGTGACAGCTCCTGTCATTTATTTTTTTAGTCTGTAACATAGCAGTTAGGAGCTGATTGGCTGGTACTTATCTCTGGCCACTTTATCTCCATCCAAGGCTTTGTAAATAGACCCCTATGTAACTCACCCTCTAAAGGGGGGTACTGACGGGAGAGATGTGTGCTGAGCGATCTTAACACAGACCGCTCAGCACACATCTCTCCCCCCACTCAGCACAGCGAGGGGGACGGGGGGCTGCTCACTTCATAAAGCGGTGAAGTGAGCGACCCGCTAGATTGAGCCTGCATGCAGGCTCAATCTAGTACCGGCGATAGCGATGCGCGGCTATCGCTGGGGGGCATACACACGACAGATCCGTGCTCAAAATCTAAGCAATCTAGTCAGATTGCTTAGATTTTAAACACAGATCTCTCCGTGTGTACCCCCCTTAACAGAATAACAATGTATAATTTGAGTGTATTCTGTGGAATCTGACATTAGAGGAAGGTGTGGGTGCTTGAGCCCACTGGGGATATCCCCTGTACCCCTGTGGGCCAGTCCAACCCTGCCAGCAGGTCACATTTTGTGTACTTATGTACTGTTACTCATAGTTACCTAGTCTAATGTCCAGGAGATTCCTGAATTGTGGATGGCTCTCCCAAACTACAGAGAATAAGTCAACCTCTGGGATTGTCCCAGAATATGACAGTTAAACTGGATTTTGAAAAGCTCATGTTTCATGATACTGTAGATATCACTGGGATGATTGGGTAAAATACGAAACGGTCTGGACCCCAGAACGCTGGAAATTTATCCTAAAAAATTATTCTTTTTTATTTGTTGAACAGTGCATCTAATAAAATGTATTACTACTAAGCACCTGCTCTCTAGGCCTAATTCAGTGATGCGATCGTATACTGATGATTTTGTTTGCATGCGCAGGAGCCGCACTACACGTGCGCACACAGCGAGATGCGATCGCATCTCACTAATGCAAGCGCATCAGCCTGATTGACGGGGGCGGTCTGGGACGGCAGGCATTGTGGGGGGCAGGTTGGCTCAAACAGGGGCAGGGCAGCACCATTTTCAGGGCGGACGTGTGACATCACACATGACCGCTGTAAAAGAAAGAAAGAAAAAGAAAGCCAGGCTGCGCAGGCATAGGAGCGCCCCTTATTCAGCGATGTGATCGGAATTGCATTGCAGTCGCATCGCTGGCAGGCATTTGCATGCTGGGCGGCCTTGCCCTGTGCTGGGTGGACCCCAGCATACGATCTCAAACAGTTGCAGTTTTGTTAAATTAGCAAAACTGCAACTGATGCTGAATAAGGTCCTGAATCAATTATGGGGTACCCTAATTAGGTAACACCAAGTGGGTAATGAACAGTTGCAAAAAAATGTATGCAAAAGAAAAAGCATGCAAACATAGCACAACTTGCACAGAAAAGCATAATAAATGCTTGAGCAATGAAGAAAGAACCTATAAACCAGATGAGGTGTGTCATGTATGCAAATCACTTACCAATAATTTAATAATAATACCAATAATAATAACAATCTAATAAATAAAGACACAGAGATACAGATTTGGCAGAAAAAACTATTAGCTATTTATTTATTTTTATTTATATTTAAGAGAAAGTATGATGGCAAGGAAAGGACAGCCAGAATCATCGCAATCCACATTCCACAATAACAACCAACAACATGCATTGCAGGTGGATACCGCCCAAGGTGCACAAATAAACTATAACACCACCAAGGGTATCCACTCATCTTCTAACTTGACTACCCACCCGTTTGGGTGATGATACTGTCCCGTTATGGGCAGTTACAGCCAACTACCAGTCAACGAAGGGAGTGCACTCATAATACATTATTGCACCTGGGCCGGTGAGCTGCTGTTCTTTCCCACCGTAAAATAGCCAATGATCAATCACCAACCAACAAAAACGAAAAGGGAGGGAGGGAGGGTTGGAAGACTGGAAACAAAGAGGCTTTGGCCCACAGCACCTAGCATTTAAATAAAATTCCAACACATTTACATCCCTTACCACACCATAGTCAGGATAATTCATGCAGGGACGTGCAGCCATGGGAGGCAGGGGAGGCATTGCCTTACCTGTCATTAATGATTAACATTATAGAAAGAAGATACTTATGACAAATATTTTGTGTTATAAGTATTAGTACGGATGGTGTAATGGTTAGCATTACTGCCTCACAGCACTGAGGTCATGGGTTCGATTCCCACCATGGTCATAACTGTGTGGAGTTTGTATATTCTCCCTGTACTTGCGTGGGTTTCCTCCGGGTACTCCGGTTTCCTCCCACAATCCAAAAATATACTGTTAGGTATTAACCCTAGCGTGAATGTATGTATGTATGTGTACATGTGATAGGGAATATAGATTGTAAGCTCCACTGGGGCAGGGACTGATGTGAATGGCCAAATAGTCTCTATAAAAGCGCTGCGGAATATGTGTGCGCTATATAAATAACTGGTAATAAATAATAAATAAATAAATCTTTATAATAAGATTTTAAACCTACCGGTAAATCTTTTTCTCGTAGTCCGTAGAGGATGCTGGGGACTCCGTAAGCACCATGGGGATAGACGGGCTCCGCAGGAGACATGGGCACTTTAAGAAAGACTTTAGGTATGGGTGTGCACTGGCTCCTCCCTCTATGCCACTCCTCCAGACCTCAGTTAGAGAAACTGTGCCCAGAGGAGACGGACAGTACGAGGAAAGGATTTTTGTTAATTCAAGGGCAAGATTCATACCAGCCACACCAATCACACCGTATAACTTGTGATAAATTAACCAGTTAACAGTATGAAAAACAACATAGCATCAGTCGGAGACCGATGAAAACTATAACATAACCCTTATGTAAGCAAAACTATATACAAGTCTTGCAGAAGTAGTCCGCACTTGGGACGGGCGCCCAGCATCCTCTACGGACTACGAGAAAAAGATTTACCGGTAGGTTTAAAATCTTATTTTCTCTTACGTCCTAGAGGATGCTGGGGACTAAGGACCATGGGGATTATACCAAAGCTCCCAAACGGGCGGGAGAGTGCGGATGACTCTGCAGCACCGATTGAGCAGGAGGTCCTCCTCAGCCAGGGTATCAAACTTATAGAACTTTGCAAAGGTGTTTGAACCCGACCAAGTAGCAACTCGGCATAGTTGCAGTGCCGAGACCCCTCGGGCAGCCGCCCAAGACGAGCCCACCTTCCTAGTGGAATGGGCCTTAACCGATTTTGGTAACGGCAATCCAGCCGTCGAATGCGCCTGCTGAATCGTGTTACAGATCCAGCGAGCAATAGTCTGCTTTGAAGCAGGGGCGCCAACCTTGTTGGCCATATATAGGACAAACAGTGCTTCTGTTTTTCTGACTCTAGCCGTTCTGGCCACGTAAATTTTCAAAGCCCTGACTACATCAAGGGACTCGGAATCCTCCAAGTCTCGCGTATCCACAGGCATCACAATAGGTTGGTTCATATGAAAAGATGACACCACCTTAGGCAAGAATTGAGGACGGGTCCGCAATTCCGCTCTATCCATATGGAACACTAGATAGGGGCTTTTATGAGACAAAGCCGCCAATTCCGACACTCGCCTAGCCGAAGCCAAGGCTAACAACATGACCACTTTCCAAGTGAGATATTTCAACTCACCGTTTTAAGTGTTTCAAACCAGTAGGACTTAAGGAAACTCAACACCACGTTAAGGTCCCAAGGCGCCACCGGAGGTACAAAAAGGAGGCTGAATATGCAGCACTCCCTTCACAAAAGTCTGAACTTCTGGGAGAGAAGCCAATTCTTTTTGAAAGAAAATGGATAAGGCCGAAATCTGAACCTTAATTGAGCCTAATTTTAGGCCCATATCCACTCCAGTTTGTAGGAAGTGAAGGAAACGGCCCAGATGGAATTCTTCCGTAGGAGCATTCCTGGCCTCACACCAAGCAACATATTTTCGCCATATACGGTGATAATGTTTAGCTATCACGTCCTTCCTAGCCTTTATCAGGGTAGGAATGACCTCATCCGGCATGCCCTTTTCCACTAGGATCCGGCGTTCAACCGCCATGCCGTCAAACGCAGCCTCTGTATGTCTTGGAACAGACAGGGGCCCTGTTGCAACAGGTCCTGTTGTAGAGGAAGAGGCCACGGATCTTCTGTGAGCATTTCCAGTAGATCTGGATACTAGGTCCTTCGTGGCCAATCCGGAACAATGAGAATTGTCTGTACCCCTCTTTTTCTTATTATTCTCAACACCTTGGGGATGAGAGGAAGAGGAGGAAACACATAGACCGACTGGAACACCCACGGTGTCACTAGGGCGTCTACAGCTACCGCCTGAGGGTCTTTTGATCTGGCGCAATACCTCTGTAGCTTTTTGTTGAGGCGGGATGCCATCATGTCTATTTGGGGCAGTCCCCACTGACTTGCAATCTGTGCAAAGACTTCCTGATGAAGTCCCCACTCTCCTGGATGCAGGTCGTGTCTGCTGAGGAAGTCTGCTTCCCAGTTGTCCACTCCCGGAATGAACACTGCTGACGTTGCGCTTACGTGATTTTCCACCCAGCGAAGAATCCTGGTGGCTTCCGCCATTGCCACTCTGCTCCTTGTGCCGCCTTGGCGGTTTACATGAGCCACTGCGGTGATGTTGTCTGACTGGATCAGAACCGGTCTGTCGCGAAGTAAGGTCTCCGCTTGATGTAGGGCGTTGTATATGGCCCTCAGTTCCAGGATGTTGATGTGAAGACAAGTCTCTTGACTTGACCAAAGACCTTGGAAGTTTCTTCCCTGCGTGACTGCTCCCCAACCTCGGAGGCTCTTGTCCGTGGTCACCAGGATCCAGTCCTGAATGCCGAACCTGCGGCCTTCTAGAAGGTGAGCACTCTGCAGCCACAACAGGAGAGATACCCTGGCTCTGGTGGACAGGGTGATCAACTGATGAATTTGTAGATGTGACCCGGACCACTTGTCCAGTAGGTCCCATTGGAAAGTCCTCGCATGGAACCTGCCGAAGGGAATGGCTTCGTATGATGCCACCATCTTTCCCAGGACTCGAGTGCAGTGATGCACTGACACCTGTTTTGGCTTCAATAAGTTCCTGACCAGAGTCATGAGTTCCTGAGCTTTTTCTATCGGAAGATAAACTCTTTTCTGGTCTGTATCCAGAATCATGCCCAAGAAAGTCAGACGAGTTGTAGGAACCAACTGCGACTTCGGGATATTGAGAATCCAGCCGTGTTGCTGTAACACCTTCAGTGAAAGTGATACGCTGTTCAGTAACTGCTCTCTTGATCTCGCTTTTATGAGGAGATCGTCCAAGTACGGGATAATTGTGACACCTTGCTTGCGCAGGAGCACCATCATTTCTGCCATCACCTTGGTGAAAATCCTCGGGGCCGTGGAAAGCCCAAACGGCAACGTCTGAAATTGGTAATGACAATCCTGTACCGCAAATCTCAGGTACGCCTGATGAGGTGGATATATGGGAACATGTAGGTATGCATCCTTTATGTCCAGAGATACCATAAAATCTGTCATAAAATCTCATGTTTATTGTTCTTTCAAATATACACACAGGTGTTGGCTGTTTTGCAGCCCCACATCGATGCCTCAATCTGCTTCCCTACCCAGGAGTCTCAGTGGCATGCCGTCAGGGTAGATTTCTATGAGCTGGCTGGCATGCCCAATGTGCTTGGAGCCATAGATTGCACACACATTCAGCTGAGACCACCTAGGGGCAGGCAGCACATATATACTAATCGCCACCAAGAACACTCCACAAATGTGCAGGTGGTTTGTGATGCAAATCTCAAAATAATGAGTGTTGTTGCTGGTTACCCTGGGGGCTGCCATGACTCCTTCATCCTCAGTCAGTCATCCCTCTTTGGACAAATGCCAGATGGATGGCTGCTGGGTATGTAATTTGATATGTGTAAGCCTGCGTATACTTTGTCCAAATACAGGGGCAGATGTATTAACCTGTAGAAGGCATAAGGAAGTGAGAAACCAGTGATATGTGCAAGGTGATAAAGGCACCAGCCAATCAGCTCCAGTATGTATATGAACATTTAGGAACAGATTGTCCGCTGCCTTTATTACCTTGCACATATCACTGGTTTATCACTTCCTTATGCCTTCTACAGGTTAATACATCTGCCCCACAGTGTGCTACTTATGTGTTGCTGTATCTTAACATGAATCACGTTACTATATCTGTCTTTTAGGTGATGGAGGATATGGCTGTTTCTCTTGGCTTCTAACTCCATTGTCCCGACCTGAAACCCCTGCTGAACACAATTACAATCATGCACATAAGTCCACGCGGAATGTGTTAGAAAGATGTTTTGGTGTGCTGAAATCTAGGTTTGAGTGTCTGGATAAGTCTGGTGGCCTTTTGTTGTATAGTCCCTCGAAGGTGACTCAAATTGTGTTCTGCTGCTGCTTTCTTCATAACATGTGTTTGCAACAACATCTGCCACATGTTGAGGAGGAGGATGAAGAAAGCAGCCAGCAAGCAGAGGAATTAGAGACATCTGGTGATACTTGGAGTACAGATGTAGGGAGGCAGGTTAGGCAAGAGCTCATCACTCGCTATTTCTAAGGTAAGTTTGGTTTGCTAATTTCATTTGTTGTGTAATCATAAATAGACATTGGCCCATTTTTATTGTAAAAACCATTACTCAGAATGTGTCTGTCTCCTTGAGACATACAAACATACCCTCGCTTTATGCAAAACTAATGTCGCATGTGTATTGTGTTTATTTGAAAAATCAAAGCAACAGATTATGAGTGGCATGCATAAAGTCTGGATAAGTGTTCTTAAACTTGCACTGATAATTTATTTCAAGCACACATAATCCACATAGTAATTTATTTAGTATTTTATTTTATGATTGTGTGTAACGTCCTAATGCACAGGTTCTCAAACTCGGCCCTCAGGACCCCACACAGTGCATGTTTTGCAGGTAACCCAGTAGAAGCACAGGTGTATGAATTACTCACATACACATTTTAAAAGGTTCAAAGGTTGAGCTAATTATGTCACTTGTGATTCTGTGAGGAGACCTGCAAAACATGCACTGTGTGGGGTCCTGAGGGCCGAGTTTGAGAACCTGTGTTCTAAATAAACAGTCCTCAACATATAATATGTTAGCCTTGAGGAATACATGTGTCCCTATGTGTTATGCTCCATCATATTTAAGGGACACAAACTTACTCTCATCCAAAATAATTTATTTCGTAATGTTTACTGCAGTAAACTTGCTGATTTGTAAGTAAATACACAGTTTGCCACATATATACATTATTATACACATATTTTTTTGGGGGGTTAAAATTATTATTTTTTTGTTTCTGCATCATGTGTAATAACATTATTACTCATTTTAAAAACACACAAACATGACCCAACAATAATGACATTCATTTTGGCAATGAATTATCTCAATTCAATGACAACATATTAAAAGCTTTTTACGCAACTCAATTGTGTTATTCTTGTAATGTTGTATAGAGAAGAAAGGTAAAATAGTTAACAATCACACTGTAATGTGGATTGGCTGCAGGATAGGAGAATGATTGGAATCTAGAAAGAGTAATGATTAGAAAAAAATCAAGTGGTCTGGTTACATCCTGCTAACATGTATGTGGCTGCCTGGCAATGATTGTGTGTGCAGGATAGGAGAATGATTGGAATCTAGAAAGAGTAATGATTAGAAAAAAATCAAGTGGTCTGGTTACTTCCTGCTAACATGTATGTGCAGCTCCAACATTTCCATCCTCCAAAAGAAAACAAAGATGGTAAAGAATAAATGTGCGTACAAATTTTATGCTGTTGTTTGTACCACTTATAATTAATGATGTTGTATAAATTGTCAAGGAGCTAAGTGTTATATATATTTTGCCATACATACACTTACTAACTATTTTGAATTACTTCTCAGAAATGTAAAATTTGTTTGTTTTGTGTTAATTTTTTTTGGGTGCCTGCTTGTCCTGCCCTTTGCCTTTAGCACTGTCATGTTGTCGTGCTCTGGTGGAGCGTCTTCGTGGTGATGAGACTGGCATGATATTTGGAGTAGTCGTACCAGAACTGCTGCTTGTTTGCTGTTGGTGCATTGATCTGAGTGCTTCATTCAGGTTAGTGAGGGTGGCATTGAGTTCACGTGTAGCAGCATTTTAATTGTCTACAATTTGGAATAAACTTTCATGAATCTTTTGATTGTTTTGAAAAATGTTCATATAACTTTGCTGTTGTCTGTGCTGTTCTTCCATTAGTCTGTGCTGTTCTTCCATTATGCGCTGTAAGTTGCCCATGACCTGTGTAATGTCTGTACGCATGAGTCCATGGTATTGCCAACTCTGGTTGTTTTTTCATTTTGTCTACTCATATTTCTGGTTATTCTTCTGAGGTGACATGGTAGGCTTGCAAACATTTGTGTCTGCCTACGCAGGCAATCTTCATTAGTGGCCTGCTGTCTAGCCCAAATGGTCCAAAACACCTGATCAGGGCCTTGTGTTACTGGTGTTGTTGGCCTGTGTTGTGGTGGTGGTGTGCTTTGCTGTGGTGGTGTACTCACAGGTGCTGGGGGGCTGATTCTTTGGCTTAATGGCTGCATTTCTAAGATGAGTCTCCTCCATGTCACTGTGTTGCTGTTGTTGCGGAGGGATGCTGTTACTAGGACTAGAAGCTGAAATGTCGAAAAATTTGCCGTTAGCTATCCATATGTTTGATAAATGAAAACAAATCACTACACATGGAACACATGTAATTCACTGTTGCTTTCAGATATTCTGCCTAGCAACATCATCACTCATAACTTAAATACATACATATGCCTGTTTGTGGCAAATGTGTCTGGTTACTTAATTGTGAAAGCAAACACTTTAGTTTTATTGTAGATCAGACATACTCCACCAAAAAAACACATTGTAATCCATAATGTGTTACCTTATAGCTTTTCTAAAACAAACATAGTAATGTTTTTGGCAATGTGAGCTCAAACACACATGTGAAAATTTGATAAACAACCTTACTATTTGCAAACATTAAACATGAGTTTCTGTTGCAGCATCTTACACACAATGTGCTACTGTATGGCTCAAGTGGACATACATATCTTTACTGGATGTGGACAAGGCCATTTTACTTGGATTCCATTTCATGTTTTACTTACTTCGGTAAGTATATAAGTTTTTGATGTGTTTTGACTTAATGCGGTTAAGAAAAAGTTTGATTACGATCTAAAATTGTTTACATTTATTTCAGTTTGATACTCACAATCAAGATGAGGGGAGTGTGGATGACGTCTTGGAGGTGTGTCCAAAATTTGGAGTGTGGGGACCGAACATACTGTCAATAATCTTCGTGGTGGGGTAGCCTGCTGTGGTTGGCCCTGGACATTAGACCTTGCTTTCTTTGCTGCCACAGGTTTTTTGTGGTGATGTCTTACAGAAGTCCCACTTCTGCTGCTCCAGACTTCTTTTGATGGACCTATTAATGAAAGTGAAATTTTGTTATGGCCATTCCTTTACAAACATACCCTATACTACAATGGACACTTTACCTGCTTCCGCAGCATCATCATCATCATCATCAGATGTGCTGGGAGTTACTGGAGGACGAGTAGTACTGCTTTTTTCAAACACTGTAAAAAAAAAAACACTCATGTATTCATGCTATTGTTGATACATCCACCCATTATGTTTATAAACATGTATTCTTTAAGAAATGCTTGCTTTATTTTTATGAAAAACATAAGGACCGGAAACAAAAAAACCCCACTACATAAAACAATAAACATTGTCCAATAGCCATATGCACTATGGAAAGTTCAACACAGGAAAACATGTACAGGACACTGACATAGGCCACAAGTAAATATACATACATTAACAACCACAAACACACACATCTTCATTTTGTAATGAAAGGAAAAATATTACAGATGCAATATATAAATTGCTCTGTGATGTGGCACTCCAAACACACATTACCACTATATGAGCCAAACAAAACAAAAAAATTACACTGCAGTGTTGTGTCACGGTACAAATACAAACTCAAACTGAACAAACAAATAGTGTTTTTTTAAATAAAAAATATTACATTCTGTAATAATGACATTACACATGTAAGTGGTTTCCAAACCACTTTCTACTACTCCAGCCTCTAACATGACAACCACTGTTTTTGAAACATTGCATATGGATAACCTAAATATAAAACATAGTCCAAATTAAAAAACAAAAAATGTCCAAAAGGAAAACATTATTGCAGGACAATTCAATGACACACCAAGTCCAAACTACACATGCAAAATATACTGGAAAAAAACACATGACATACAATAAAGTAAGATGTTACATTGGCTTTTGTATAAAACATTACCCAAAACAATGTATTTGCTGACACACACTTGAAGATGGGAGTAATATGCAACGTGACATGACACACATTTAAAAAAAAAAAAAAAAAAAAGGTCATAGAATGTTAATGCAAATACACATGCTCACCATTCTTCCTGGGCCTATCTGAATCCTGGACATGGGTTGCAGAGACTACTTCAGGAGGTATTACACTCCACATGGGCTCCTCATACTCCAGATATCTTGCAATATAGGGCTGGCCACCACCGGTTTTTCGAGCCGACTTCGCCTCCTTTGCCATTTTGGACTTGACACGTCGCTTTATGTCACAGTACCGTTTGCGGCACGTGTCCTCCGTCCGCTTGACCACCCCCTCACTATTGACAGCAGCAACAACTTTCGCCCACAACACCGTCTTCCTCCGTGTTGGCACCTCGGCGGACTCAGGCCCAAATAGCTGCCGCTGATACTTCATCAGCTCATGCACCAATGCAACATTTTCAGCAAAACTAAACTTTACATTCCGCCCAGTCTTAGTAGTGGTGCGTTGCTGGGTAGCTGTCTGACTGTCACTATCACTGTCACTTGAGGCTGCTGCAGCAACCTCACCCACCTCCTCCACCTGACCGACCTCCTCCCCCTCACTCACACCCTCCACCTCACCCACCTCTGAGTCACACATAATTGTGTGTCTAAACACTTAGCACAGAAAAAATAATAGACAAACAACCCACTCCACCACTACCACTACACAACTCTCACACACACACACACACACACACACACACACACACACACACACTGACAAGGGACTATAAAGAAAAATAACTTGGACAAAAAATGAGACAAAACCACAAAAAACAAGACTACAAGAATGACAAGACGACTTTCAAACACAATACCACACTCAGAAATCGCTACCAACACTCCTCACCAAACCACAAATTCACCTACCTCCACAGCACAACCTCCCTCCTCCTCACCACTAACTAAACCCACGAGGTGCAGACGGTTTGAGGCGTATTTATATGGTTGCGCACAGACACTCCTACATCTGAAACACAACCAATCACGAACGGGGATGAAAAACAAAACTAAAAGTGAAAATGCGGAAGGGGTCTTAAAAAAACCCTGCCGCGTTTAACTTAGAAAAAATACCGGTAAAAACAACCAAAAGACGTACGCAAATGACAATGATGGCCGAGAATGGTCCAAAAAAAAAACGACTGGCATCGACATCGGAAAACTAGAAAACCATAAAGTCGACTGCTTCGTAACTTTGCGTATATAGGGGGTCATTCCGAGTTGTTAGCTCGGTAAATTTCTTCGCATCGCAGCGATTTTCCACTTAATGCGCATGAGCAATGTTCGCACTGCGACTGCGCCAAGTAAATTTGCTATGCAGTTAGGAATATTACTCACGGTTTTTTCATCGTTCTGGTGATCGTAATGTGATTGACAGGAAGTGGGTGTTTCTGGGCGGAAACAGGCCATTTTAGGGGCGTGTGGGAAAAAACGCTACCGTTTCTGGGAAAAACGCGGGAGTGGCTGGAGAAACGGAGGAGTGTCTGGGCGAACGCTGGGTGTGTTTGTGACGTCAAACCAGGAACGACAAGCACTGAACTGATCGCACTGGCAGAGTAAGTCTCGAGCTACTCAGAAACTGCACAGAGATGTCTTATCGCAATATTGCGAATCTTTCGTTCGCAATTTTAAGACGCTAAGATTCACTCCCTGTAGGCGGCGGCTTAGCGTGTGCAATGCTGCTAAAAGCAGCTTGCGAGCGAACAACTCGGAATGAGCCCCATAGTTTCAAAAAGTTGCATGAAAATGCACCCGATACAAAACGAGTTTAAACACTACACAAACCGACTCAAACACGAATATTAGTAAATATTGCCCCAGGTCCGAGAGACCTTCTCCAAACAATTCCTCACCCTTGTAAGGTAATACCTCCATATGCCTCTTTGAGTCGGCATCACCTGTCCATTGCCGGGTCCATAGGACTCGTCTAGCAGAAATGGACATACAGTAGCGTTGATTCTAGAACCCAGTAGACTAATGTCTCTTTGAGCATCTCTCATATATAGGACAGCATCTTTTATATGCCCCAGGGTCAATAAAATAGTATCCTTATCTAGGGTCTCAATTTCCGCTGATAAGGTATCTGTCCATGCTGCTACCGCGCTACAAACCTAGGCCGACGCAATCGCCGGTCTGAGTAAGGTACCAGAATGTGTGTAAATGGACTTCAAGGTAACCTCCTGCTTGCGGTCCGCAGGATCCTTCAGGGTAGCCGTATCTTGGGATGGCAGCGCTACCTTTTTGGATAAGCATGTCAATGCTTTATCCACACTAGGGGAGGATTCCCACCGTATCCTGTCCGTTGGCAGGAAAGGATACGCCATAAGAATCCTTTTGGGAATCTGCAGTTTTTTGTCTGGAGATTCCCAAGCTTTTTCACATAATTCGTTCAACTCATGTGAGGGGGGAAAGGTTACCTCAAGTTTCTTTCCCTTATACATGTGTACCCTCGTGTCAGGGACAGGGGGTTCTTCTGTGATATGCAAAACATCTTTTATTGCAATAATCATATATCGAATACATTTTGCCAATTTTGGCTGCAACTTTGCATCATCGTAGTCAACACTGGAGTCAGAATCCGTGTCGGTATCTGTGTCAACAATTTTGGATAGTGGGCACTTTTGAGATCCTGAAGGTCCCTGCGACATAGGGGCAGGCATGGGTTGAGTCCCTGGCTGTACCCTAGCTTCAGCTTTGTCTAATCTTTTGTGCAATAAATTTACATTAGCACTTAAAACATTCCACATATCCATCCAGTCAGGTGTCGGCGTTGTCGACGGAGACACCTCATCCATTTTCATCTCCTCCTCCTCCTGAAAGCCTTCTACCTCAGACATGTCGACACACGCGTACCGACACACCACACACTCAGGGAATCCTCTTATCTGAAGACAGTTCCCCCACAAGGCCCTTTGGAGAGACAGAGAGAGTATGCCAGCACACACCCAGCGCTATATGACCCAGGAAAAAACACTATACAATATATATGTTTACCCAGTAGCGCTGTTTGCAATATATATATATATATATATATATGCGCCAATTATGTGCCCCCCCCCCTCTTCTTCAAAACCACCGTGGATTAAGCAGGGGAGAGTCCGGGGAGCTTCCTCTCAGCGCTGTGCTGTGGAGAAAATGGCGCTGGTGAGTGCTGAGGGAGAAGCCCCGTCCCCTCGGCGGCGGGCTTCTGTCCCACTCAAATATACTGAAAACTCTTTATATATACAGTGGCCAGCTGTATATATAACTACTTTTGCCAGAAAGAGGTTTATATGCTGCCCAGGGCGCCCCCCTCTGCGCCCTGCACCCTTACAGTGACTGCCGTGTGTGAGGTGTATGGGAGCAATGGCGCACAGCTTCACCGCTGTACGGTACCTCGGTGAAGCTCATGAAGTCTTCTGCCGCCTCTGAAGTCTTCTTTTCTTCTCATACTCACCCGGCTTCTATCTTCCGGCTCTGTGAGGAGGACGGCGGCGCGGCTTCGGGACGAACTCCAGGGTGAGACCTGTGTTCCGACTCCCCCTGGAGCTAATGGTGTCCAGTAGCCTAAGAAGCAGAGCCTTGAAACTCACAGAAGTAGGTCTGCTTCTCTCCCCTCAGTCCCTCGATGCAGGGAGTCTGTTGCCAGCAGGCTCCCTGAAAATAAAAAACCTAACAAATATACTTTCTGTCAGAAAGCTCAGGAGAGCTCCCTGTAATGCACCCAGTCTCCTCTGGGCACAGTAGTAAACTGAGGTCTGGAGGAGGGGCATAGAGGGAGGAGCCAGTGCACACCCATACCTAAAGTCTTTCTTAAAGTGCCCATGTCTCCTGCGGAGCCCGTCTATCCCCATGGTCCTTACGGAGTCCGCAGCATCCTCTAGGACGTAAGAGAAATTATGCTAATCACTTTAATACCTTAAATGGTTTGGGAGGCACTGATAGCAGTGCCTCCCGTTGGCAATTGGAATGGGATTAAACAGGGGGCGGAACCAAGCACTTTGTCTGTAAAAGCCCATTAAAAAAAATGGTGAAAGCGGCACTTCTACAAGTGCCTCGTTGACAGTGAGACCACGCCCATGTCAGTGAGGCAGCTGTGATTGGACAGTGGATCCAGTGCTGGATCCGGTGTCCAATCACCCATATGCGGCGGACGTAAGCAGCGGCAAGACCCGGCTGTGACTGGTGGCAGCAGGGGCTGGGCCCCGTCCTCGCCTGTCTGCTGTGGCTGCTGGCTGGAGGTGAGCTTCTTCAGAGCGGAGAGGAGCATGCTGGAGCTGACTTACTCGGGCCGTCATGATGACTCCAGGTGCCTGTGATATGTGACGCTGCAGGTAGCACTGTCCACAGGGAGAGCGTTCAGGAACCAAGAGCAGCAGGGAGGAGGTAACTGCTGGCAACACACACACACACACACACACACACACACACACACACACACACACACACACATACACACTGCCTCCCCAGCCTATGACCTCACCGCACATCACTGAATTCATGTGATGTCCCTGCCACACCATAGGCAGGCTAAGTCATGTGATGTACCTTCATGCCAACCCCCCATCCTAGAGCTTTAAACTACAGGGGGTACACATGGGGAGATCCGTGCCTAATTTCTAAGCAATCTGACTAGATTGCTTAGAAATTAAGCACGGATCTCTCCATGTGTATGCACATAGCCAGTGCCGTAACGACGTGTGTACTGAGTGTGCGCTGCCCACAGCGCATGGGCACTGCAGGCGCAACTGGCACACTCGCTCTCCGCTCTACCCCGCCGCCGCCTCCCGCATCCACTGCACGCAATCGATTTAATTAGTCTGCGACCGCCGACCGCCCTCTCACCCGTAGGTGGCCTGTGTCCCTGTTTAGCAGCTAAGCTGTTGCCTTGGTGATGTGCATAGCTCCGGCTTGAACTCGGCGGCGGCACACGTGAACTCGGCGGCGGCACACGTGATTGCAGGAGCCGGAAGAAGCGCAGGAGCGGACCGAGGTAGTGCGGGGTCAGTCACAGAGGCGGGGGCGGGGGGGGGGGAGGTTACAAGTGGCAGCATTAACGCACACTTGGCTCGGCAGCTCCACACTGACTGATGTCACCACGCACTGTTCCCTACACCCCAGTTTCTCTGCTCCCCTCACTCAGTCACCCACTTGCTCGGTTCCCCTCACTCTCTGATCCCTACACTCACCCTCCCTGCTCCCTACACCCGCTCTCTGCTCCCTACACCCACTTGCTCTGTTCCCATCACTCACTGATCCCTACACTAACCCTCCCTGCTCCCTACACCCGCTCTCTGCTCCCTACACCCACTTGCTCTGTTCCCATCACTCACTGATCCCTACACTAACCCTCACTGCTCCCTACACCCGCTCTCTGCTCCCTACACCCACTTGCTCTGTTCCCATCACTCACTGCTCCCTACACCCACTCTCTGCTCCCTACACCTGCTCTCTGTTCCCTACACCCACTTGCTCTGTTCCCCTCACTCACTGATCCCTACACTTACCCTCACTGCTCCCTACACCCGCTCTCTGCTCCCTACACCCACTTGCTCTGTTCCCCTCACTCACTGCTCCCTACACTCACCCTCACTGCTCCCTACACCCACTCCCTACACCCACTCTCTGCTCCCTACACCCTCTCTCTGCTCCCTACACCCGCTCTCTGCTCCCTACACCCACTTGCTCTGTTTCCCTCACTCACTGCTTCCTACACTCACCCTCACTGCTCCCTACACCTGCTCTCTGCTCCCTACACCGCTCTCTGCTCCCTACACCCGCTCTCTGCTCCCTACACCCACTCTCTGCTCCCTACACCCACTCTCTGCTCCCTACACTCACTTGCTCTGTTCTCCTCACTCACTGCTCCCTACACCCACCCTCTCTGCTCCCTACACTCAACCTTACTGCTCCCTAGACTCACCATCACTGTTCCCTACACCCACTCTCTTCTCTCCTCACACTCACTGCTTCCTACACCCACTCTCTGCTCCCCTCACTCACTGCTCCCTACACCCACTCTCTCTGCTACCCTTTCTGCTCCCTACCAGGGCCGTAACTAGATGTGTGCCAATGGTGCCTTGCCCACAGCGCAAAAATGCACTGAGGGCGCACCATCTGGCAGCATACCCCTCACCCACATGGCTGTTATCTCCAGCCCGACTCACTCCCGCTGGTGCCTGTCTCCCGTCTCCTGCTTCCTTTGCTGCAGGGGACTCAGTAGCGCTTGCTCAGTATGCGGGCAAGCAAGGTGATCGTCTGTAGCACTGCTGCTGCCGTCATCCTGCCAGCGCAGTCTAATCTGACAGCGCCCACTCACCACTATCAACTCCTCAGCGTCCAGACTTCGCTGACCCGGCCCTCTGGTCTCCGCGGATTCATTCAGCAGCGTCCCAGCCTCTGCACTGATCAACAGCACCAGCAGCAGGCTGTTCTCAGACATAGTTGCGACGATGGCTCCCTTACCTTCCCCCTGCAAGTTCCATACTTGGTGCCGGGAGCAACTGCATCACGCCGGGGGAGCGGCCGCGGGGGAGAGAGGATGGAGGAGCAGCAGCTCTGGCTCCTGAGTCCAGGGACATAAATGTTCACCTCTGGATGCCGGATCGCCACCCCCTGCAACTCGAAAGAGACTGCACTGCGAGGAGCTGAGAGCTGGGGGAGGAGGAGGAGGGCAGGAAGGAGAAGAAGAGAGGCCTGCCACTCTGCCAGCTGGTCACAGTTAAGTATAATACTTACACACACACAAACACTGTCACTCTCACACACACACACACACACACACACACACACACACACACACACACACACACACACACACACACATTCTCTCTCTCTCTCTCTCTCTTTCATGTAAAAAGGGGACTCTGCTTTCTAATGTGTAAAATGAGACTCTGCCTGCTTAATGTGTAAAAACGGGACCCTGCATGCTTAATGTGTAAAAAGGAGACCTCTGCTGCCATAATGTGTAAAAAAGGGGACTCTCTGCTGCCGTAATGTGTAAAAAGGGGACTCTGCCTGCTTAATGTGTAAAAAGGGGGACTCTGCCATTGTAATGTGTAAAAAAGGGGACTCCGCCTGCCTAATGTGTAAAAAAGGGGGGCTTTGCTGCCATGTGTGAAAGGGAGCTCTGTGGCCATGCTCCTATAGTTTTGGCACGCGCCTGAAGTGCGCATTGGCCCTTTTTTTTATATTTTTGTTGGGGGCGATGCTGTTTCTTGCACACAGCGCTAAAATGTCTAGTTACGGCACTGCACATAGCGTCGCACGGGGCCGCGCATTGCTATCGCTATCTCTGGTTCTAGATTGTGCCTGCACAATCTAGTCAGGTCGCTCACTTCATCGCTGTGTGAAGTGAGTGCGCCCCACTCTCTCAGCACATATCGCGCTGAGTGCTGAGCGGGGGGAGAGATGTGTGTTGAGTGACCTGTAATAGGTCGCTCAGCACACATCTCTAGGTGTGTATCCCCCTAACTCATTTCTTATAGCAATCATTTGGTTTCTCTTAGCATCTGCAATGCATTTGTAATCAGCCAATCACAAGCAGTTTGCTGGTTCTACTAGGAAATTATACAGCTTTCTCAGACGTCTTTATGCCTGTTGGCGGTTTTCCGTTTATTCGGTAGAACTGCACCTCTTTGCTACCCACCGACCTACCTCTCAAGGAACAGCCAGAATTACATAAGTCTATTCATTCCACTATTTTCTTGGCATCAGCACAGAAGTTTCACGTAAGACACACTACACAAGATGGCATAGTAATCACTCTGCATCAGTAGAGTCAATAGATCCTTTAGCTAGATCTTTTAAACTTCATAGGTCTAATGCTTTTGCTATCATACTTCTTGAAATACTGTTGTACAACTCCGCCAGGGCCGTTTCTTGGGGCAGGCGAGCAGTGCAACCACACTGGGCGCCCGCCGCGGCACTAACTGTGGCTCCCTGCTTCCCCCTCGTATTTCTCCCCGAGTAACTCGCTCGGGGGGCGGAGTTTCACGGAATGACGCGGTTGCATCGTTACGTCACGACGCAACCCCGTCACGACGCGAAACTCCCCCCTGAGCGGAGTACAGAGGGGGATCCAAGTTAGGAAGAGGGAAAGGCCAGCGCGAGGAGCGCCTGGTGAGGCGGGCCGAAGAGCGGTAATCACCTCTGTAAGTATTCTCTCTCTCAATGTGTAAAATGGGGACACCTGCCGTAATGTGTGAAATGGGAACTCTTGCCTGCCGTAGTGTGGGGATTTAATGTATCAAGGGCATTGCGGTGTGTGGCATAATATAGTGCAGGGTGCATTACTGTGTGGGGCTTAATATGGTAGCATTTTTTTTTCCTGTGGTGGTCGTGAACTTTTGGAGCAGGGTCAAAAACTGGATTGTGAGGTAGTCTTTTCAGACGAGGCCATGCCCATTTAAATGAGGCCACACCCATTTAGATGAGGCCACGCCCCCTTGCCGGATGCGCGCGCAAATTATTATTTTTCCATCTAGGTGTGTGTGTGTGGGGGCGGGGGGGTGGGGCACCTTTTTTATGTCATGGGGGGGCGCATTTTTAAATCTCTCACTGGGAGCCAAATTGGCTAGAAACAGCCCTGAACTCCGCAAATATATAACAAATGCATATGAAATAAACAAAAACCCTATATGGTGCAACAGTTTCCTGACTAAGGGCTCCGAAAGATTTCTCCTTTTGTAACAGAAATGTAATGAGTAAAACATACACAGTTATAAGTCCTGTTATGTCGTTCAGTCACAAAAATCGCCTTGCATGCTGGGCAGTATGCTGTACAAATGCTCTTTCCACTGGCGTATCTATAATGGGTGCAGGGTGTGCAGTGCACAAGGACCACTGTGCCCAGCCACACACCGTCCTCCCAGAGCTTCAGACAGAAATCACCAGGAAAATGGCGCACGGTAAGTCTTGGAACACGCAGGGCCCCTGCTGCAACAGGTCCTCCCTGAGAGGAAGAGGCCAAGGATCTTCTGTGAGCATTTCCTGAAGATCTGAATACCAGGCCCTTCGAGGCCAATCTGGAACAATGAGTATTGTCTGCACTCTTTTTCGTCTTATGATTCTTAATATTTTTGAGATGAGAAGAAGAGGAGGGAACACATAGACCGACTGAAACACCCATGGTGTCACCAGGGCGTCCACCGCTACTGCCTGAGGGTCCCTTGACCTGGCACAATACCTCCGAAGCTTCTTGTTGAGGCGTGACGCCATAATGTCTACTTGAGGAAGTCCCCAAAGACTTGTTATCTCTGCAAAAACTTCTTGATAAGTCCCCACTCTCCTGGATGGAGATCGTGTCTGCTGAGGAAGTCTGCTTCCCAGTTGTCCACTCCCGGAATGAAGACTGCTGATGGAGCGCTTACGTGATTTTACGCCCAGCGAAGAATCCTGGTGGCTTCCGCCACTGCCACTCTGCTCCTTGTCCCGCCTTGGCGGTTTACATGAGCCACGGCTGTGACGTTGTCTGATTGAATCAGAACTGGTAGGTTGCGAAGAAGATTCTCCGCTTGTCGTAGGCCGTTGTATATGGCCCTCAATTCCAGTACGTTGATGTGTAGACAAGCCTCCTGGCTTGACCATAGTCCCTGAAAATTCCTTCCTTGTGTGACTGCTCCCCATCCTCGGAGGCTCGCGTCCGTGGTTATCAGAACCCAGTCTTGAATGCCGAACCTGCGACCCTCTAGAACACAGGTTCTCAAACTCGGTCCTCAGGACCCCACACGGTTCATGTTTTGCAGGTCACCTGTAGATTTTAAAATGTGGCAGTTGGTGATACACAGTGTAGCTGCTGGGTGACATGGAAAACGTGAACCGTGTGGGGTCCTGAGGACCGAGTTTAAGAACCACTGCTCTAGAAGGCGAGCACTCTGCAGCCACCACAGGAGAGACACCCTGGCCCTGGGGGACAGGCTTATCTTCTGATGTATTTGTAGATGGGACCCGGACCACTTGTCCAGAAGGTCCCACTGAAATGTCCTCGCATGAAACCTGCCGAAGGGGATGGCCTCGTAGGCTGCCACCATTTTTCCCAGAACTCGAGTGCATTGATGAACAGACACTCTTTTTGGTTTTAGCAGGTCTCTGACCATGTTCTGGAGGTCCTGGGCTTTTTCCATTGGGAGAAAAACTCTCTTCTGTTCCGTGTCCAGAATCATGCCTAGGAATGATAGGCGAGTCGTTGGAATCAGTTGAGACTTTGGCAGATTTAGAATCCAACCGTGCTGTTGTAGCACTGTCAGGGAGAGCGACACGCTTTTCAGCAACTGATCTCTCGATCTCGCCTTTATCAGGAGATCGTCCAAGTACAGGATAATTGTGACTCCCTGCCTGCGCAGGAGCACCATCATCTCCGCCATCACCTTGGTGAAAATCCTCAGGCCGTGGAAAGCCCAAACGGCAACGTCTGAAACTGGTAATGACAGTCCTGTACAGCGAATCTCAGGTACTCCTGATGAGGAGCATATATGGGGACATGAAGTTATGCATCCTTTATGTCTAGTGACACCATAAAATCCCCCCCTTCCAGGCTGGAGATCACTGCCCTGAGCGATTCCATCTTGAATTTGAACTTTTTCAAGTACAGGTTTAGGGATTTTAGATTTAAAATGTGTCTGACTGAGCCATCCGGTTTCGGGACCACGAACAGGGTTGAATAGTACCCTTTCCCCTGTTGGACTAGGGGAACCTTGATAATCACTTGCTGTTGACACAGCTTTTGAATTGCACCTAACACTATTTCCCTCTCTGGGGGAGCAGCTGGCAAGGCCGACTTGAAAAATCGGCGAGGAGGCACCTCTTCGAATTCCAGTTTGTAGCCTTGGGACACAATTTCCAGCGCCCAAGGATCCACGTCTGACAGAACCCAGACCTGGCTGAAGAGTCGAAGACGTGCCCCCACCGGTGCGGCTCCTGGGAACTAGCCGTAGCAGGCGTTCTTTTCCCTCTACCCTTACCTCTGGCGAGGAAGGATGAGCCCCGACCTCTTCTGGACTTATGCGACCGAAAGGACTGCATCTGATATTGTGGAGTTTTCTTTTGCTGTGAGGGAACAAAAGGCAAAAAAGTAGATTTACCTGCGGTAGCTGTGGAAACCGGGTCCGCGAGACCTTCCCCAAATAAAACCTCACCCTTGTAAGGTAAAACCTCCATATGCCTCTTTGAGTCGGCATCACCTGTCCATTGGCGGGTCCACAGGGCTCGCCTAGCCGAAATCGCCATGGCGTTGGCTCTCGAACCTAGCAGCCCAACGTCTCTCTGAGCATCTCTCATATATAAGACTGCGTCTTTAATGTGACCTAAGGTCAATAAAATGGTATCCCTATCTAGGATATCAATGTCAGCTGACAAGGTATCTGTCCAAGCTGCAACTGCGCTACATACCCATGCCGACGCTATTGCCGGCCTGAGTAAAGCACCCGTATGTGTATAAATAGATTTTAAGGTAGATTCCTATCTGCGATCAGCAGGATCCTTGAGGGCTGCCGTGTCTGGAGACGGTAGCGCCACCTTCTTGGTCAAGCGTGTAAAAGCCTTGTCCACCCTGGGCGAGGATTCCCACTGTACCCTGTCCCGTGCAGGAAAAGGATACGCCATAAGAATCCTCTTGGGAATCTACAGTTTTTTATCTGGAGTTTCCCAAGCTTTTTCAAATAACTCGTTTAGCTCATGAGATGGGGGAAAGGTTACCTTAGGTTTCTTTTCCTTAAATATGTGCACCCTCGTGCCAGGGACAGAGGGGTCATCTGTGATATGCAAAACATCTTTTATTGCAATAATCATATAATGAATACTTTTGGCCACCCTTGGGTGCAGGGGCGGATCCAGAAGAAAATGATAGGGGGGGCACCATGGAAGGGGAAGTACATTTGCGTGCGGCTTCGGTGCATGTGAGGTGGCGCTTCTTATACAATGCCCACAGTTGTAGCGCTCATTATGCAATGTCCACTGTACTGGTAGTGCCCCTTATATAGACCCCATAGTAGTGGTGCCCCTTATGCAATGCCCGTATTGCCCCCAGTAGTAATGTTGCCTGTAGTAATGCCCACAGTCATTTAGTGAGTGTGGCCAATTAAAATGAGACGTGATACACAGACATATGCCCCCAACAGTGCAGTGACAAATCCACAATTGCACCCACAGTGCCATATCCACAATTGCCTCCACAGTGCCAGATCCACAAATACCCCCACAGTGCCAGATCCAAAAATGCCCCCACAGTGCCAGATCCACAAATGCCCCCACGGTGCCAGATCCAAAAATGCCCCTACAGTGCCAGATCCAAAAATGCCCTACAGTGCCAGATCCAAAAATGCCCCTACAGTGCCAGATCCAAAAATGCCCCCACAGTGTCAGGTATACAAATGCCCCCACAGTGCCAGGTAAACAATTGCCCTCACAGTGCCAGGTAAACAATTGCCCCCACAGTGCCAGGTATACAATTGCCCTCACAGTGCCAGGTATACAAATGCCCCCACAGCAGGTATACTATACAAATGCCCCCACAGCAGTTCTGCAGCTGCTTACCGCTGCTGCTGCTTCTCTGCCGGCTCTGAGGGTGTCAGGAGGAGAGCGCGGCTATGTCTGGCGGCGTGTAGGACTTCAAACTAGCCGCCACTGCGTGAGCAAATCAGAGCTCGCGGACCGGCGGCTCCTGATTGGCTGCCGGTCCGCGAGCTCTGATTGGCTCACGAACCGGCGGCTGGTTTGAAGTCCGCAACACGCCGCCAGATAGCCGCGCTCTCCTCCTGACAGCTGAGACACGCTGCCGCTGGACTGAGCGGCAGCGTGTCTCAGTGACACAAGCGGGGGGTGGGGGGGACGGATAGGGCCACAAATGACAGGGGGGGCACGGGCCCGAGTGCCCCCCCCTGGATCCGCCACTGCTTGGGTGTAACCTTGCATCATCGTAGTCGACACTGGAGTCAGAATCCGTGTCGGTATCAGTGTCTGCTATTTGGGATAGAGGACGTTTTTGGGACCCTGAAGGACCCTGTGACACAGCTAATGCCATGGATTGACTCCCTGCTTTTTCCCGGGACTCTGGTTTGTCCATCCTTTTATGTAATAAAGTTACATTTGCATTTAAAACATTCCACATGTCCAACCAATCAGGTGTCGGCGTTGCCGACGGAGACACCACAATCATCTGCTGCACCTCCTCCTTAGATGAGCCTTCCGCTTCAGACATGCCGACACACTCGTACCGACACCCCCACACACACATGGATATATTTATATGGAGACAGTTCCCCAATAAGGCCCTTTGGAGAGACAGCATACACCCAGCGCCAACTCACACTGGAAACATAATTCCCAGATAAATAGCGCTTTTATATATAATTATTAGTGATGAGCGGGTTCGGATCCTCTGGATCCGTACCCGCCCGAACTTCACCTTTTTTTCACGGGTCCGAGCGACTCGGATCCTCCCGCCTTGCTCGGTTAACCCGAGCGCGCCCGAACGTCATCATCCCGCTGTCGGATTCTCGCGAGATTCGGATTCTATATAAGGAGCCGCGCGTCGCCGCCATTTTCACACGTGCATTGAGATTGATAGGGAGAGGACGTGGCTGGCGTCCTCTCCGTTATAGTAGAAAAAGACTGAGTATAAAGACTGAGTGACTTACTTATAATTGTGGGGAGGATTGGGGACGGGGAGCAGCTGTTAGGGAGTACAGTGCAGGGTTTTGATTATACCACCAGTGAGTTTAATCCTTTGTTTGTTTCTCTGCCTGAAAAAAAAACGCTCCACCATATCTGTGCTCACTCAGTGTGCTGCACGATATATCTGTGCTGAGTGCACTGCTCACACTGCCTAATTGTGGGGACTGGGGAGCAGTTATAGCAGGAGTACAGTGCACAGTTTTGCTGACAGTGACCACCAGTCCAGTATACGTTTGTCTGCCTGAAAAACACTCCTGTCTGTGGTGGCTTTTTTTTTCTTCATACTAGTTTAGCAGTCTGCTGACAGTGTCCACCAGGTCCGTTATTATTTATTATACAGTATATTATATTTATTTTATATATATATCTAGCAGTACGGTAGGCCACGGCTGTACCTACCTCTGTGTCGTCAGTGCACTCGTCGTCCATAAGTAATATAATACTATACTATCCATCCATCTACATTGTATACCTGTGGTGTTTTTTTTTTCTTTCTTCATACTAGTTTAGCAGTCTGCTGACAGTGTCCACCAGGTCCGTTATACAGTATATTATATATAAAAGCAGTACGGTAGGCCACGGCTGTACCTACCTCTGTGTCGTCAGTGCACTCGTCGTCCATAAGTAATATAATACTATACTATCCATCCATCTACATTGTATACCTGTGGTGGCTTTTTTTTCCTTCATACTAGTTTAGCAGTCTGCTGACAGTGTCCACCAGGTCCGTTATACAGTATATTATATATATAAGCAGTACGGTAGGCCACGGCTGTACCTACCTCTGTGTCGTCAGTGCACTCATCGTCCATAAGTAATATAATACTATACTATCCATCCGTCTACATTGTATACCTGTGGTGGCTTTTTTTTCCTTCATACTAGTTTAGCAGTCTGCTGACAGTGTCCACCAGGTCCGTTATACAGTATATTATATATATAAGCAGTGCGGTAGGCCACGGCTGTACCTACCTCTGTGTCGTCAGTGCACTCGTCGTCCATAAGTAATATAATATTATTCTATCCATCCATCTACATTGTATACCTGTGGTGGCTTTTTTTTTCTTCATACTAGTTTAGCAGTCTGCTGACAGTGTCCACCAGGTCCGTTATACAGTATATTATATATATAAGCAGTACGGTAGGCCACGGCTGTACCTACCTCTGTGTCGTCAGTTCACTCGTCGTCCATAAGTAATATAATACTATACTATCCATCCATCTACATTGTATACCTGTGGTGGCTTTTTTTTTCTTCATACTAGTTTAGCAGTCTGCTGACAGTGTCCACCAGGTCCGTTATACAGTATATTATATATATAAGCAGTACGGTAGGCCACGGCTGTACCTACCTCTGTGTCGTCAGTGCACTCGTCGTCCATAAGTAATATAATACTATACTATCCATCCATCTACATTGTATACCTGTGGTGGCTTTTTTCTTCTTCATACTAGTTTAGCAGTCTGCTGACAGTGTCCACCAGGTCCGTTATACAGTGTATTATATATATAAGCAGTACGGTAGGCCACGGCTGTACCTACCTCTGTGTCGTCAGTGCACTCGTCGTCCATAAGTAGTATAATACTATACTATCCATCCATCTACATTGTATACCTGTGGTGGCTTTTTTTTTCTTCATACTAGTTTAGCAGTCTGCTGACAGTGTCCACCAGGTCCGTTATACAGTATATTATATATATAAGCAGTACGGTAGGCCACGGCTGTACCTACCTCTGTGTCGTCAGTGCACTCGTCGTCCATAAGTAATATAATACTATACTATCCATCCATCTACATTGTATACCTGTGGTGGCTTTTAGTTGTGTGCATTAAAATATGGAGAACAAAAATGTGGAGGTTAAAAAAATAGGGAAAGATCAAGATCCACTTCCACCTCGTGCTGAAGCTGCTGCCACTAGTCATGGCCGAGACGATGAAATGCCATCAACGTCGTCTGCCAAGGCTGATGCCCAATGTCATAGTACAGAGCATGTAAAATCCAAAACACAAAAGATCAGTAAAATGACCCAAAAATCAAAATTAAAAGCGTCTGAGGAGAAGCGTAAACTTGCCAATATGCCATTTACGACACGGAGTGGCAAGGAACGGCTGAGGCCCTGGCCTATGTTCATGGCTAGTGGTTCAGCTTCACATGAGGATGGAAGCACTCATCCTCTCGCTAGAAAAAAGAAAATACTTAAGCTGGCAAAAGCACAGCAAAGAACTGTGCGTTCTTCGAAATCACAAATCCCCAAGGAGAGTCCAATTGTGTCGGTTGCGATGCCTGACCTTCCCAACACTGGACGGGAAGAGCTTGCGCCTTCCACCATTTGCACGCCCCCTGCAAGTGCGCCTCTTTTTTTCTTTGCGTCATGTGCTGTTTGGGGAGTATTTTTTTGAAGGGCCATCCTGCCTGACACTGCAGTGCCACTCCTAGATGGGCCAGGTGTTTGTGTCGGCCACTAGGGTCGCTTAGCTTAGTCACACAGCTACCTCATTGCGCCTCTTTTTTTCTTTGCGTTGTGTGCTGTTTGGGGAGTATTTTTTTGAAGGGCCATCCTGCCTGACACTGCAGTGCCACTCCTAGATGGGCCAGGTGTTTGTGTCGGCCACTTGGGTCGCTTAGCTTAGTCACACAGCTACCTCATTGCGCCTCTTTTTTTCTTTGCGTCATGTGCTGTTTGGGGAGTATTTTTTTGAATGGCCATCCTGCGTGACACTGCAGTGCCACTCCTAGATGGGCAAGGTGTTTGTGTCGGCCACTAGGGTCGCTTAGCTTAGCCATCCAGCGACCTCGGTGCAAATGTTAGGACTAAAAATAATATTGTGAGGTGTGAGGTGTTCAGAATAGACTGGAAATGAGTGTAAATTATGGTTATTGAGGTTAATAATACTATGGGCTCAAAATGACCCCCAAATTCTATGATTTAAGCTGTTTTTTAGGGTTTTTTGAAAAAAACACCCGAATCCAAAACACAACCGAATCCGACAAAAAAAATTCGGTGAGGTTTTGCCAAAACGCGTTCGAACCCAAAACACGGCCGCGGAACCGAACCCAAAACCAAAACACAAAACCCGAAAAATTTCCGGTGCACATCACTAATAATTATCTGTATATAATACACTCACTGCGCCTTACAAATGCCCCCCCCCCCCCTCTTTTCTGCCCTGTGTCACCGTGTTCAGCAGGGGACAGGCCGGGGAGCCAGCTTCTCTGCAGTGCTCTGTGGAGAAAATGGCGCTGGTTAGTGCTGTGGGATCAAGCTCCGCCCCCCCAGCGGCGGGCTTCGGTCCCGCTCAATTTTGTAATACTGGCGGGGGATTTTAATATATACTGCCTCCGCAGCCTATATATGTACTAGCCAGTCCTAGAGGTGTAATATTGCTGCCCAAGGCGCCCCCCCTGCGCCCTGCACCCATCCGTGCCTGCAGTGTGTGTTGTGTGTGGGAGCAATGGCGCGCAGCGTTACCGCTGCGCATTACCTCAGAGAAGATCTGAAGTCTTCTGCCACCTTTGAAGTCTTCTTTCTTCTCATACTCACCCGGCTTCTTTCTTCCGGCTCTGTGAGGAGGACGGCGGCGCGGCTCTGGGACGAACGGCGAGGGGAGACCTGCGTTCCGACTCCCTCTGGAGCTAATGGTGTCCAGTAGCCTAAGAAGCAGAGCCTATCACTTAAGTAGGTCTGCTTCTCTCTCTTCAGTCCCACGATGCAGGGAGCCTGTTGCCAGCAGTGCTCCCTGAAAATAAAAAACCTAACAAAATTCTTTTTTCAGAGAAACTCAGGAGAGCTCCCTGTAATGCACCCAGTCTCCTCTGGGCACAGGAACTAACTGAGGTCTGGAGGAGGGGCATAGAGGGAGGAGCCAGTGCACACCCATTCTAAAGTTTCTTTATAGTGCCCATGTCTCCTGCGGAGCCCGTCTATACCCCATGGTCCTTACGGAGTCCCCAGCATCCTCTAGGACGTAAGAGAAATTAATAAATTAATTGTTCACTAAATTTAGTAACATTAGATTGTTTAGTTACCACTCTTTAGTTCATAATTGTGTTCATCAATAATAAAAATGCATGTTTACTAACCTAGTGATTGAAATACGTTTTGGGTTAAGGCAGATGAGAATGTTTAATACAAATACAAGATAGTCTTTTTCAATTCTCATTCCATGTTTGAGTCACATTGTGGCTTTTCTGTTATTATGTAATGCAATTTCATGTTTAGATAGTGTAGCACCAGATGTGTACATAACGTTCACAGAACACACATTTACCCATGCTGTGTTTACACAGTACTGATGTCAGAGGCATCAACCAGCACACCTTAGAGCCAATTCACATCAGAGGCTAAAATGTTTATTTTGGATCTGAACCCAAGAATTTATTAAAGCAACAGAACATTGGGGGTCATTCCGAGTTGTTCGTTCGTTATATTTTTCTCGCAACGGAGCGATTAGTCGCTAATGCGCATGCGCAATGTCCGCAGTGCGACTGCGCCAAGTAAATTTGCTATGCAGTTAGGTATTTTACTCACGGCATTACGAGGTTTTTTCTTCGTTCTGGTGATCGTAATGTGATTGACAGGAAGTGGGTGTTTCTGGGCGGAAACTGGACGTTTTATGGGTGTGTGTGAAAAAACGCTACCGTTTCTGGGAAAAACGCGGGAGTGGCTGGAGAAACGGAGGAGTGTCTGGCCGAACGCTGGGAGTGTTTGTGACGTCAAACCAGGAACGAAACTGACTGAACTGATCGCAGATGCCGAGTAAGTGTGGAGCTACTCAGAAACTGCTAAGAAGTGTCTATTCGCAATTCTGCTAATCTTTCGTTCGCAATTTTGATAAGCTAAGATTCACTCCCAGTAGGCGGCGGCTTAGCGTGTGCAAAGCTGCGAAAAGCAGCTTGCGAGCGAACAACTCGGAATGAGGGCCAATGAGCAATCTACTTGTGCAAAAGAGAGTGAACACAAATGTGTAAATTCTACCTGTCATGCAGTTTTGAACAATGTAACATCAGCAGCACAACCTGAAGCCTGTAGTGTACAGCTATGAACAGACATAGGGCCTAATTCAGACCTGATCGCTATGCTGCGTTTTCATACAGCGGGCAATCAGGTCTAAACTGCGCATGCGTATGCACCGCAATGCGCAGGCACGTCATACGGGTACAAAGTGGATCGCTGCTCAGCGATGGGTTTGTCCAAAGAATCCATTCGCATGGGCGTTCGCAAGGAGATTGACAGGAAGAAGTGGTTTGTGGGTGTCAACTGACCGTTTTCTGGGAGTGGATGGAAAAATACAGGCATGTCCATGCGTTTTCCGGAAGGGTTCCTGACGTCAATTCCGGTCCCAGACAGGCTGAAGTGTTCGCAGCGGCTGAGTAAGTCCTGGGCTACTCAGAGACCACACAAAATCTGTTTGTACAGCTCTGCTACACATGCGTTCACACACTTGCAAAGCGAAAATACACTCCCCTATGGGTGACGACTATGCGAACGCAGGACTGCAAAAAAAAAACCCAAGCGAGCGAACTGGTCTGAATTAGGCCTGGCCTAATTCAGACCTGATAGTAGCCTTGCAAAATTTTGCACGGCTACGATCAGCCACCCTGACATGCGTGGGGACGCCCAGCACAGGGCTAGTCCGCCCCGCATGTAAAAGCATCGCACGGCGGCAATGCTTTTGTACTTGAAGAGTAGCTCCCTACCAGCGCAGTTCCTGCGCAGTGGCAGGGAGCTACCCATCACTCTCTGGGTCGCAGCGGCTGCGTGTGATGTCACGCAGCTGCCACGGCCCAGCCCCCACACGGTCTGGGCATGCCTGCATTGCCCGGACCATGCCCCCAAAAAGGCGGCCCAATGCCGCCGGCCCGCCCCCTCCCGCCCAGCAAAAGCATCTGCCTGTCAATCAGGCAGAGGCGATCGCTGGGCAGAGATGCTGATCACATCTCTGGCATGCGCCGGTGCAATGCGGCACCAGCACATGCGCAGTTCAGACCTGATCAACCCGCTGTGTGAAACACACAGCAGCGATCAGGTCTACATTTAGCCCCATAGAACCTGATTCAGGTTGTATCGCAAATTCTGCTAAGTAGCAGAATATGCAATCCATGAGATCGCATGCTGGGGGCCTCCCATCGCAGGACAAGGCCGCCCAGCATGCTGACCGCTGCTCCCCCCCCCCCCTTTATCAAGCAGAAATTGTGATCACATCACAATTTCTGCTTGATTTCAGAAGTTATGAGGCCCACCGCCATCTTTTCAATCATGCCCCCATTTTGATGTTGCTGCCCCCATTTTGCCAGCTCCGCCCCCGCAACGCTCCGTCTCTGCCTAGGAACGGCATTAGCATTTTCTGCAGCCCCCCGCAGAAAATGCAGGCACATGCGCAGGATGGGAACTGCGTATGTGCCCGCATCCATTTTGCAATATTTGCGGTTGGATTGCATTTTGCGATCTAACCTGAATCAGCACCATAGAGCAGTCAGAGGTCTATTTACTAAGCCTTGGAGAAAGATAGAGCAGCCAGAGATAGTACCAGCCAATCAGCTCCTAACTGTCATGTTACAGGCTATATTTGAAAAATGACAGGAGCTGGTTGGCTGGAACTTTAGCTTCATCCACTTTATCTCTCTCTAAGACTTTTAGGGATCTATTTACTAAGCCTTGAATGGAGATAAAGTGGACGGAGATAAATTACCTGCCAATCAGCTCATACCTGCCATGTCACAGGCTGGGTCCGTCCACTTTATCTCCATCCAAGGCTTAGTAAATAGACCATTAGTACACAGACCTCATAGACCTCTTAATGTCACAAGTAGAGATGAGCTTTCCAGAATCCAAGGAATCTGGGTCACTCACCTATTCTCAAAAAACCCAACCTCGACCCCTCATCACCCACTAACTACCGCTCCATCTCTCTTCTCCCTTTCGCCTCCAAACTACTTGAACGACTGGTCTACAGTCGCCTCACAAGCTACCTCTCTGACAACTCCATCTTCGATCCACTACAATCTGGCTTTCACCCACTCCACTCAACTGAGACTGCCCTGGTGAAAGTCACCAATGACCTGCTTTCGGCCAAATCCAGGGGCCACTTCTCTCTGCTCATCCTTCTGGACCTCTCTGCTGCCTTTGACACCGTAGATCATCCTCTCCTCCTCCGCACACTCCAAAACGCTGGCCTCTCTAGCACTGTCCTTGACTGGTTTTCTTCTTACCTCACTAACCGCTCCTTCTCTGTGTCTGCCTCCAGCACCACCTCACACCCTTCCATCCTTCCTGTTGGTGTCCCTCAGGGTTCTGTCCTTGGACCCCTTCTGTTCTCCCTGTACACCTCTTCCCTGGGTGCGCTCATTAACTCCTTTGGCCTTCAATACCACCTCCATGCTGATGACACACAACTCTACCTCTCCTGATCTGTCCCCCTCTGTCCTCTCTCAGGTTTCCAGCTGCCTCTCTGCTATCTCCTCCTGGATGTCTGAGCGCTCTCTGAAGCTCAACATGGACAAAATTGAACTCATCATCTTCCCCCCATCCAGAGCAACACCCCTGACCAATATCTCTATCATTGTTGACAACACCACCATCTCCCCCATTCCCTAACTCCGCTGCCTGGGCGTCACTCTTGACTCCTCCCTCTCCTTTGGTCCACATCCAAGCTCTGGCACAATCCTGTCGTTTCCAGCTAAGCAACATTGCTCGTATCAGGCCATATCTCCCCAAGAGTGCAACTAAACTCATGATCCACTCACCTGTCATCTCACGACTTGACTACTGCAATGTTCTCCTCACTGGCCTCGCTTGCTCCCATCTTGCTCCCCTCCAATCTGTCCTGAACTCCGCAGCCAGACTTATCTTCCTCTCTCGCCGCACCACATCTGCCACTCCCCTTCGACAAAATCTACACTGGCTCCCATTCCCCTACAGAATCCTCTTCAAACTCCTCACCCTCACATACAAGGCCATCTCTAATTCCACTGCTCCCTACATCTGCAACCTCCTATCCCTTCATACTCCCTCCCGCCCCCTACGGTCGACCAATGACCGTCGCCTCTCCACCGGCCTGGTCACTGCTTCCCATGCTCGTGTTCAAGACTATGCCCATGCTGCACCCCTTCAGTGGAACGCACTCCCCCGCTCCATTAGACTCTCCCCGACCTTGCAAAGCTTCAAACGGGCACTAAAAACCCACCTATTCATCAAAGCATACCCTCCCGATGCATAATGCAGTCCTGAAGCCACGCCTTCACCCCCTGCCTCATGCCATGAACATCTCAGCTTTGCTTGCATACTGCCATCAGGCTACCTCTCGCTTGCCTGCACCTCTTGTCATCTGTCTGTCGCCCCTCCCCACTAGATTGATAGCTCTTCAGAGTAGGGCCCTCTTTCCACTTGTTATCTAAGCCCTCGTCTCGACACATTTCACTCGCAGCTCTCCCCTACTCAACGACCATCTTTACCCTGCTAGTAAAGGCTCATCTCCATCTATGGCCACCAGCCCTAGTAGTACGATGATCACTCCCTCAATACGTACCTCCCAATTTTTGGGTGTAAGCAGGCGGGACTCTCGCGCGGCGAAGGCGCGCGCCGACCCGAAAAGGGGGCGTGGCCTCGCTCATGGGGGCGTGGCCTTGCCAAACGGCCCAGTTTTTTGCATTTTGGGGGCGTGCCCAGCGCTCCCCGAGCAGCTGGGCAGCCCCCGCTCCCCTCCTAGCTCTGAATACATACCGTGCGCGTGCGCACAGCATGTATTCAGTGATCACCGGCTGCTTTGCAGAGCAGACCAGCGGGTGATCAAAGCCTCCTCCCAACTGCCCCCCCACCCGCGGGATACTGCTGCCCGCGGGTGGGACAGGGTCCGAATATCGGGACTGTTCCGCTGAAAGCGGGACAGTTGGGAGGTATGCTCAATACTTACATCTAAGCTGTATTATGTCTTGAGAATGTGTGGTGCTCTGTTACCTGTACTCTATTTCTGTTATTTATTTACTGTAATGCTAAGTTTTGTCTCCCTGTACTGTCCTTTGTACGGCGCTGCGAAACACGTGTGGTGCCTTATAAATAAAATGTAATAATAATAACTGCAGGGATCCCTCGTTGAGGCCGAACGTCATCTTCCCGATGTCGGATTCTCGCGGTTCTTGGATTTTATGTAAGGCGCCGCACACAGGACTCTGTGCCATTTCACTGTAGTGCATGCAGGCAGCAGTATGCTGCGCTGTACTCTGCTATACTCGCTGTGCTAAGACTCAATACTCAGAAGTAGCTGTGCTATATAAGAGACTGTGTGGGGGCACACTGCACGCTGATGTATGCTGAGCTGTAATCTGCTATACTGGCTGTACTGCATCCAGTCTCACAAGTGGCTGTGCTGTACTCTGCTATACTGGCTGTGCTGAGACTCAATACTCACAAGTGGCTGTGCTGTATAAGCAACTGTTTGGGGGGCGGGCTGCATGCAGATGTATGTGTACTCTGCTGTAAATTATACTGTTTGGTGTGCATTACCTTAGTGCCCTTTGTTCACATGCATCTGTAAGCCCTGCGAGCTGCAACTTAAAAACACAGCAAAATAATAAAAAGATAAGCTGAAGGCTGCATAAGCCTGAGGCCATATAAGAGATCCACTTTTTGTGATTGGTTGTTAAGTGACTAAGCAGTTGCTAGGCAGATCAGTTTCCCCTTTTGGGTTTTTCCTATTGGATTGGAAGGTTGTGCATCAAGCTTAATAGGAGGATCTTAGGATAGTATATAGGTGGGGGCCATTTTCCTAGACTTCCTCTTGCCATTCATTTTATGGCCCAGGAAGGTTAAGTACATTGGCACTGTAATTTCATTGCTGTTTTTCCTTTGTAAATTAGCTTTTCTGTTCTGCACCCCTCCCCCCCCCCCCCCCTTCCCCCCTTTTCTTTTCAGTGATTCTTCCTGTGACATTTTATTATATTGTATTTATTGGTTCCCCCTCTCCTCCTGGTTTGCCGAGCCCGCGCCGCTCCGCTCCCCCCACCCGCCTCGTGGAGGCCGTGGGCACCCCCCGCTCCCATCCCGCAGTGCGGCCCTAGGAGACTCCTTTCGGCGTCGGCTGGCACGCGGGGGGTCGGGCCACGACTACCCGCTACCCTGTCAGCGCGAGGCAGACGGCCAATGGCCGCTCTGCACGTGTCGCTGGGGCGAGCGGCTCGGCCGGGCCGCGGTCACCGGCGTCCCAGGCTGCTGCAGCTGCATCTACAGTTCCTTCGCCCGGCGCGCTGGGCAGCGCCGGGTCTCCTCCGCCTTCCCCGACAGCGGCTCTGAGCGGCGGCTCGGGCGCCCACGTGGTGTCGGGCGGCCGCGGCGGGGCTGCGGAGGGCGAGGGGGGGGGGCTGGGCCAACAGTGGGGAATATGAGTCTGGGGCAGCAGGGTGAGGTGCCATCTGTCCCCAGTACGGTTTGTGGGGTACAGGTACCCCTGTATGCGGAGGGGCCTGTAGTACCCAGTTAGGGAATGGGGTGCCGGGGGCGCTACCGGGTGTTTCAGGAGTGGGGGGCTTGGCTGGTGCTACCGCAGCGCCCGCCCCTCCTGCGTTTGCATGGCTGGGGTTCCCGGGTGGGAGTCACGCATAAGGGGCCTTTTGGCTGGGCCCCCGGTCGCCCGTTGCGCGGCTGACCGTGTCATCATCCCCGGTCGTCGGGCTCCAGGCGCCTCCTCCCGGCCCGCCGGGGGCGCTGCAGTTGGTGGCGACTCAGTCGTCCATCGTGGCGGCTTACCACCTGCCCGGCCCTGCCCACTCGATGGACGCGCATCAAGGTTTCGCTGGGGACCAATTTTTCCCCGGTGGCCTTCCTTGGCCTATTGCGCCGGCGTTCCCTGCAGCTGCCGGAGCACCCTCCATGGGCCTAACGGTGGCGTCCACACCACAATTTTATCCTTACTTTGACGGCTCGGGCTCCGGCGTCCGGCCCACGTGGTCGGTCGGCGGCCCCCCGGGTTATGGTTCCCCTCCCTGCCTTTTCGGGCTCGCATCACGGGCCGCCCCTAGCTGTAGCCAATCAATTGGCGTAAATTTTGCCGCCCCTTCCTGCCCCTCCACAGTTCCCCCCGGTTTCGTCCGGATTTTCAGGGGCGGGCGGTTACATGCCGCATCCTTCTTGGCGGCCTGCTTACTCCATGGGGGGCGCTGCGGGGGTCGGGGCTGCCTTCCCCCACGCCGTCGGGTACCCCTCAGTTGGGGGTCCTCCCCCGCCGCTCCCCGCCGGCCCTCCGCCGCGGGGCGGCTGTACTTGGCCTCCTCCCCTGCATGCTCACCCCATTACCATTTATGCGCTGGTTTCCCCCGCGCCTGTTGTCCCTTCTGTTTCTCCCTCACAGGTGCTGGCCGGTTCCGGGGCTACGTCGCGTGGGGGACGAAGGTCGCAGAGGGACGCGGCAGCAACGGGGGAAGTTCGGCCACCAACTGAGTCGGGTGCAACGGACGACGCTGTTCCGGGTTCTTCTAACACTGGTGAGCATGCCCTTCCTTTACACAGTTCATCTAGTTGTTCTTCCTCATCATCTAGCAGTGTTTCTTCAGGCTCTCCGCGGCGCCCGCGTAAATTAGCTAGGCGCATGGCAAAGGAATCACAGAAAAGGGCAGCGCCGGCAGTTCCCATTGACCCCCTCCCCGTTATGCGGAGATGGTGCAGAGCGTCAACACGGCGGTGACGCGGCTGGTTCATAAGCTAACGCGAGAAAAAATCCGGAAGGGGAAGCACGTTGACATCTTCACCCTTAAGGATGAGATGCGGCAGGTTTTCGACGCAGCTAAGAAACCGGGGGTCACGCAGCAGGTTAAGCCCGCCCCGGACGTCACGGTCAAGAAGCCCGGGGCGGCCGGGGCTCCGGGTTCCCGCTTGATAGGGAAAGGGAAGTGTTTTGCCTACAACGAGGGAAATTTCGTCAAGGGGGTGAATTGTCGTTTTCGCCACTCGTGCAGGTTGTGCGGGGCCAGTCACCCGGCCAAAGATTAGACCTCGACGGCGAGCGGGAAGCCCTCCGCCCCTGCCGAGACCAGGGGAATTGGCAAGTAAGGCCTTTTTCCCCAATTCGAGTTCCCGAGTTGCGGCGCTGGCTGAGCTTATACCCCGACAGGTTGGCAGCGTCATTTCTCTTGGCGGGTTTTTTCTGCACGGTTTTGGTTGCCCATTTCGGATTCAGTGCACGTGGTGGCGCGCCAGAATTTGAGATCGGCGCGCGAATTCCCGCAGGATGTTAGGCGGAAGGTGGACGGGGAGATCGGCTTGGGGCGCATGTTGGGGCCCCACGCCTTTCCCCCACGGCCCTCCTTGTGCATTTCCCCAGGTGGGGTGGTGCCCAAGAAGGCCACGGGCAAGTTCCGCCTGATACAGCACTTGTCGCACCCTCCGGGCTTTTCGGTTAACGACGCTATTCCGCAGGCTATGTGCAGGGTACGTTATCAGTCTTTGGATGACGCTCTGCGCTTGGTGCGGGTTGTGGTCCGGGGGGCTTGTTGGCAAATTTGGACGTGGAGTCGGCTTTCCGGCTTTTTACACTGCATCCGGATTCCCTGCTGTTTCTGGGTTTCAAAATAGGGGGCGAGTTTTACGTGGATCGGTGGCTCCCCATGGGTTGTTCGGTCTCCTGTGCCCACTTTGAGAGTTTTAGCACATTTTTGCATTGGTGCGTCCAGTCCGCCTCCGGTCAACGCGGGGTGGCTCACTACCTGGACGACTTTCTCTTTGTGGGCCTGGGGGGCAGTTCGATCTGTGGGGATATTCTGTTGGTGGCTAGATCCTTGTTCAAAAGGCTAGGGGTGCCTGTCGCGCAAGACAAATGCGAGGGACCTTGCACTTGTCTTAGCTATTTAGGTATCGAAATTGACACGGTGGGGGGTTGCTGTCGCCTGCCTGAGGATAAAGTGCGTAAGCTTTTGGGTTTAATTACTGACTGTTTAGGCAAACGCAGAGTTCGGCTTAAGCAGGTGCAGTCCTTGCTGGGTTCTCTCAATTTTGCGTGCAGGATTATCCCCATGGGTAGGATTTTCTGTCGCAAACTTGAGCGGGCCACGGCTGGGACGGTCCGGCAGAATCACACCGTGTACCTTTCCCGCGAGATCAGAGATGATTTGCGGATTTGGGTCTTTTTCCTGGTGTCCTTCAACAGGGAAGTTTTGTGGCCCGCGCCTTGTTGTTCCAGTAAGCAGCTGCAATTGTTCACGGATGCCTCAGGCAGTCGAGGTTTAGGGCGAGTTTTTTGCTGGCGCATGGTGCGCTGCGGCTTGGCCGGCCTCGTGGGTAACGCGTGAGTTTACCAAGAAACCTCCTTTTGCTGGAATTGTTCACGATCATAGTGGCGCTTGAATTATGGGCCAGCCAGTTCGCAAATAGGGACATTTTGTTTCGTTGCGACAACTTGGGGGTGGTACATGCGATTAATAATCAGCGTTCCTCCTCGCCGCAGGCTCTGAGGCTGCTACGGCATCTAGTGTTAGTTTGCTTGCAGCGCAATATTAATTTCAGGGCCCGCCACGTGCCTGGAGTTGACAATGGAATTGCGGATGCATTGTCTCGGTTCCAGTTTGACAAATTCAGGACGTTGGTTCCGGGAGCGACGGCGGAGGGGTTACAGTGCCCACCTTCTGTCTGGCAGATGGTCGAGTCGGTTTAAAATGCTTTAGCCAGGTGTGCTCTGGCTCCTTCCACTCTCCGAGCGTATGATGCAGCTTGGCGGGATTGGTCGGTCTTTCAGAGTAGGTACGGGGTAGCAGGTGAGTCCTCGGCCGTCGCCCTGATGACCTTTGTTTGGGAACATTGCCAAAATGGTAGGTCAAAAGCGACCATGGCATCTGCCCTTGCGGGCATTTTCCTTTCACTCGCGGCTCCACGGGATGACGGACCCCACGGGGTCGTTTGTCCTTTCCAGAGCGCTGAAAGGTTGGGCCAAGTTGCGCCCGGCGCCTGCGGATTCACGTAGGCCCGTAACGTTGCAGCTTCTAACGGATTTACTGCGGGTACTGCCTCAAATTGCGTCCTCGGAATTCGAGGTCGCGTTGTTTGGTTGTGCGTATGCCCTGGCCTTTTTCGGGGCTTTTCGGGTGAGCGAGTTGGTGGCATGCAGCAAACGTCTCGGGAGTCAGGTTGGCTTTACGGAAATGTGCGCTTGCAGGAGGGCCTGTTACTCTGTAGGATTGTGCGGTCCAAGACAGATCAAGCAGGTCGGGGTCGCTGGTTGTCCTTGGAGGCTCAGGAAGAACCGGGTGTTTGCCCGCTGCGGTTGACGCAGGAGTATGTACGGTTGAGGCCTCCAGGGGGCGACCAGTTGCTGGTGCACGCGCAGGTTGACCCTCTGACGAAATTTCAATTTGCTGCTGTGTTCAAAAAATGTTTGGCGGCATTGGGCTTGCAGGGGGCGGACTTCGGTACCCATTCCTTGCGGATTGGGGCGGCTACTCATGCAGCGGCTACAGGTTCATCCCCTGCGGCTGTTCGGGAGCTGGGCCGTTGGAAGTCCACCTCCTATAGGTCATATGTCCGTTTGTATAAGTTATAAGTGCGCCTGTTGCGCTAACCCAAAAACGTGTTTACTCGTCGGTTTTTTGAACGCTTACCGTTCAGGAATCGAGGGTGTGAAGTGAATTTTTAAAATTTTTCCTCCGAGGGGGCCTAATTTCAATTGGCTGTTCTCTCAAGGTCCACGGGAGGTTTTTTGATTTTTCTCCTTCACTTGGGTTTCTTTTTGTTCCGTTGTGTTTTTTGTATGTATTACGTTCATAATCTGATGTTAGGATATTTTCTTTGCAGCTATCATCAATTTTGGGGACCAAATATGACTGGTTGGTCATTCCTATATTTTTTAGCATCCCACGGCACTTAGGGCAGCGGAGGTTTTTGGATCCAGGCAAGTGAGATGGTTAGGTGTTCTAGGCATGTCATGGGGTGATTTGTTGCGGGTCCTTTTTTCCCGGGAGCGCCGCCAGGGTCGCCCCAGTTGTATTGTCATTCATTTGGGTGGGAATGATATAGGTCGAGTTAAGGGATAGATTTGGTTTTGTCCGTTAAGGCGGATGTGGTGGCGATCCGTTGTCACTGGCCAGGAGTCTGCATTGTTTGGTCGGAAATGGTGCCTCGTTACCATTGGCGTGGTGCGGTGCGTTTCTCGGCGCTGGAGAAAGCACGCAAGAAGGTTAATTCGGCAGTGTCTCGTTTTGTTAGGGCCATAGGTGGAGTGGCGATCAGGCATCCTCTACTGGTGCTAAGGAACAGGCAGTTCTACAAGGAGGATGGGGTTCATCTTTCTCCGGAAGGAGTGCAGTTTTTCCTGGAGGATATTTTTTGTCTGTTTCGGTAGAGCTATTTAGTTGTTTTTAGTTGGTTACTGTTGCGGATGGCGGTGGCGGTTTGGTAAACCTTGGTGGCGGGAAGTCGCTACCAACCAGCTGTCACACAGGCATAAGTGGTCATTGTGGGGCTCCCTCTTTAGAAGGACGGCAGGTGTGTCCTTTTCTTGCGGTTGGACATTTAGACGTTCCCCTGCGGGAACCGAACGTTTGCCAGAGAAAGAGGGGTAAGGCCAGCACAATGCGGGTTATGCGGGAAGGAGGCGGGGTATGTGTACTCCCCTCCTTGGTTTGGTGGTTTTCATCTAGGTGACTGGTGCTGGTGTTTGGCAGCGACTTTCTGTTTGCCATCCTCCAAACTAAATTTAAGTCTATATTCAAAATCAATTCTAATTCGATCACAATTATAGTTATAGACCTTTAACTCCAGCTACTGTGTCCGTGTCTTTATTTCAGTGTGTGGTGGTGTTTAATTTAGTGATAAGCTAGCTTAAAGAAAAGGTTTATGTAATCACAATAAAGTTATGAGCGCCTTAGATAAGCTGAAGGCTGCATAAGCCTGAGGCCATATAAGAGATCCACTTTTTGTGATTGGTTGTTAAGTGACTAAGCAGTTGCTAGGCAGATCAGTTTCCCCTTTTGGGTTTTTCCTATTGGATTGGAAGGTTGTGCATCAAGCTTAATAGGAGGGTCTTAGGATAGTATATAGGTGGGGGCCATTTTCCTAGACTTCCTCTTGCCATTCATTTTATGCCCGCCCGCCCTCCCGGATTTCAGCTACGGTTTGTTGATTTGCAGTTGGCTATTTTAAAGCCAGATTGGCGGGAAGTCGCTACCAACCAGCTGTCACACAGGCATAAGTGGTCATTGTGGGGCTCCCTCTTTAGAAGGACGGCAGGTGTGTCCTTTTCTTGCGGTTGGACATTTAGACGTTCCCCTGCGGGAACCGAACGTTTGCCAGAGAAAGAGGGGTAAGGCCAGCACAATGCGGGTTATGCGGGAAGGAGGCGGGGTATGTGTACTCCCCTCCTTGGTTTGGTGGTTTTCATCTAGGTGACTGGTGCTGGTGTTTGGCAGCGACTTTCTGTTTGCCATCCTCCAAACTAAATTTAAGTCTATATTCAAAATCAATTCTAATTCGATCACAATTATAGTTTAAAGAGTTGGTCAGCGATTAATAAACATCGTCTGACCTTTAACTCCAGCTACTGTGTCCGTGTCTTTATTTCAGTGTGTGGTGGTGTTTAATTTAGTGATAAGCTAGCTTAAAGAAAAGGTTTATGTAATCACAATAAAGTTATGAGCGCCTTATATATATCTACTGTTTGTACTATTTTGTGCGCTTTACCTTAGTGTGCTTTAACCACAAGCATCTATAAACCCTGTGATCCAAACAGTTTGAACTGAGCTACAAGTTCAAAATCAGAAAATAAAAAATATATATAGATCTATTGTTTATACTGTTTGGTGCACTGTACCCTAATACTCTGTGGCAATGTTTCATAGATGTGCTATAGCTTGTGCCACTGCTCTGTTGCTTAGTAACCAGCCAGCTCACTGCAGCCGTTGGCCAATATTGGTGAAAAATATTATTGTGAGCTGTTTGGTGGTCAAAATTTACTAGAATGTACTGGAAATTAATGTTATTGAGATTAATAATACTCTAGAAACATAAAGAAATGACAAAATTATGTAATTTTAGCTTTTTTTTGTAAAAACAAACAAACCCAAACAAACAATACAAATCCAAATCCAAAAAGATAAAAATAAAATGATTGGTAAAAATAAGATTTTAAACCTACCGGTAAATCTTTTTCTCGTAGTCCGTAGAGGATGCTGGGCACTCCGTAAGGACCATGGGATAGACGGGCTCCGCAGGAGACATGGGCACTTTAAGAAAGACTTTAGATCTGGGTGTGCACTGGCTCCTCCCTCTATGCCCCTCCTCCAGACCTCAGTTAGAGAAACTGTGCCCAGAGGAGACGGACAGTATGAGGAAAGGATTTTTGTTAATCCAAGGGCAAGATTCATACTAGCCACACCAATCACACCGTATAACTTGTGATAAACTACCCAGTTAACAGTATGAAAACAACATAGCATCAGTTCAAAAGCGATGCAACTAAAACATAACCCTTATTTAAGCAATAACTATATAGAAGTATTGCAGAAGTAGTCCGCACTTGGGACGGGCGCCCAGCATCCTCTACGGACTACGAGAAAAAGATTTACCGGTAGGTTTAAAATCTTATTTTCTCTTACGTCCTAGAGGATGCTGGGGACTCCGAAAGGACCATGGGGATTATACCAAAGCTCCCAAACGGGCGGGAGAGTGCGGATGACTCTGCAGCACCGACTGAGCAAATAGGAGGTCCTCCTCAGCCAGGGTATCAAACTTATAGAACTTTGCAAAGGAGTTTGACCCCGACCAAGTAGCAGCTCGGCACAGCTGTAATGCCGAGACCCCTCGGGCAGCCGCCCAAGAAGAGCCCACCTTCCTAGTGGAATGGGCCTTGACCGATTTTGGTAACGGCAATCCAGCCGTAGAATGCGCTTGCTGAATCATGTTACAGATCCAGCGAGCAATAATCTGCTTTGAAGTAGGGGCACCAATCTTGTTGGTCGCATACAGGATAAATAGTGCTTCTGTTTCTCTGACTCTAGCCGCTCTGGCCACATAAATTTTCAAAGCCCTGACCACATCAAGGGACTCGGAATCCTCCAAGTCACGCGTAGCCACAGGCACCACAATAGGTTGGTTCATATGAAAGGATGAAACCACTTTTGGCAGGAATTGAGGACAGGTCTGCAATTCCGCTGTATCCATATGGAAAACCAGATAGGGGCTTTTATGTGACAAAGCCGCCAATTCCGACACTCGCCTAGCCGAAGCCAAGGCTAATAACATGACCACCTTCCAAGTGAGATATTTTAACTCTACCATTTTAAGTGGTTCAAACCAGTGTGATTTAAGGAAACTTAACACCACGTTAAGGTCCCAAGGCTCCACCGGAGGTACAAAAAGGAAGCTGAAAATGCAGCACTCCCTTCACAAAAGTCTGAACTTCTGGGAGAGAAGCCAATTCTTTTTGAAAGAAAATGGATAGGGCCGAAATCTGAACCTTAATGGAGCCTAATTTTAGGCCCAAATTCACTCCAGTTTGTAGGAAGTGAAGGAAACGGCCCAGATGGAATTCTTCCATAGGAGCACTCCTGGCCTCACACCAAGAAACATATTTTTGCCATAAACGGTGATAGTGTTTAGATGTCACGTCCTTCCTAGCCTTTATCAGCGTAGGAATGACCTCATCTGGAATGCCTTTTTCCGCTAGGATCCGGCGTCCAACCGCCATGCCGTCAAACGCAGCCGCGGTAAGTCTTGGAACAGACATGGCCCCTGTTGCAACAGGTCCTGTCTTAGAGGAAGAGGCCACGGATCTTCTGTAAGCATTTCCTGCAGATCCGGATACCGGGTCCTTCGTGCCAATCTGGAACAATGAGGATTGTTCTCACTCCTCTTTTCCTTATTATTCTCAACACCTTGGGTATGAGAGGAAGAGGAGGAAATACATAGACTGACTGGAACATCCATGGTGTCACTAGGGCATCTACCGCTACTGCCTGAGGGTCTCTTGACCTGGGGCAATACTTCTGTAGCTTTTTGTTGAGGCGGGACGCCATCATCTCTATCTGTGGCAATCCCCACCGACTTGCAATCTGTGCGAAAACTTCCTGATAAAGTCCCCACTCTCCAGGATGTAGGTCGTGTCTGCTGAGGAAGTCTGCTTCCCAGTTGTCCACTCCCGGAATGAACACTGCTGACAGTGCGCTTACATGATTCTCCGCCCAGCGAAGAATTCTGGTGGCTTCCGCCATCGCCACTCTGCTCCTTGTGCCGCCTTGGCGGTTTACATGAGCTACTGCGGTGACGTTGTCTGATTGGATCAGAACCGGTTGGTCACGAAGTAAGGTCTCCGCTTGACGTAGGGCGTTGTATATGGCCCTTAGTTCCAAGATATTGATGTGAAAACAAGTCTCTTGACTTGACCAAAGAGCTTGGCAATTTCTTCCCTGTGTGACTGCTCCCCAACCTCGGAGGCTTGCGTCCGTGGTCACCAGGATCCAGTCCTGATGCCGAACCTGCGGCCCTCTAGAAGGTGAGCACTCTGCAGTCACCACAGGAGATATACCCTGGCCCTGGGGGATAGGGTGATCAACTGATGAATCTGTAGATGTGACCCGGACCACTTGTCCAGTAGGTCCCATTGGAAAGTCCTCGCATGGAACCTGCCGAAGGGAATGGCCTCGTATGATGCCACCATCTTTTCCAGGACTCGAGTGCAGTGATGCACTAACACCTGTCTTGGTTTCAACAGGTTCCTGACCAGAGTCATGAGTACCTGGGCCTTCTCTATCTGAAGGTAAACCCATTTCTGGTCCGTATCCAGAATCATACCCAAGAAGGGCAGACGAGTCATAGGAACCAACTGTGACTTCAAGATATTGAGAATCCAGCCGTGTTGCTGTGACACCTTCAGCGAAAGTGACACGCTGTTCAACAACTGCTCTTTTGATCTCGCCCTTATTAGGAGATCGTCCAAGTATGGGATAATTGTGACTCCTTGCTTGCGTAGGAGCACCATCATTTCCGCCAATTACCCTGAAATTGGTAATGACAATACTGTACCGCAATTCTCAGGTACGCCTGATGGGGTGGATAAATGGGAACATGAAGGTATGCAGCCTTTATGTCTAGATACACCATAAAATCTCCCCCTTCCAGGCTGGCGATGATCGCTCTGGGCGATTCCATTTTTAATTTGAATCTTTTCAAGTATAGGTTCAGAGATTTTAATTTTAAAATAGGTCTGACCGAACCGTCCGGTTTCGGGACTACAGCCAAGGTTGAGTAATATCCCCTTCCTTGTTGCAGGAGGGGAACCTTGAGCACCACCTGTTGGAGATACAATGTGTGAATTGTATTTAATATTATCTCCCTTTCTGGGGGAGAAGCCGGTAGGTCCAATAAGAAAAACCGGCGAGGAGGCACCTCTTCGAATTCCAGCTCGTAACCCTGAGATTTATTGCCCAGGGATCCACCTGTGAGTGAATTCAGATGTGGCTGAAGAGTCGAAGACGTGCTCCCACTGGGGCGGACTCCCTTAGCGGAGCCCCAGCGTCATGCGGTGCATTTAGTAGAGGCCGGGGAGGACTTCTGTTCCTGGGAACTAGATGTGCCCTGTGCCCTTACCTCTGGTAAGAAAAGACGCTCCTCGTACCTTCTTGTTTTTCTGCGACCGAAAGGACTGCATTTGATAATGTCGTGCTTTCTTAGGCTGTGAGGGAATATAAGGCAAAAGAGCAGAATTACCAGCCATAGCTGTGGAGACCAGGTCCGAGTGCCCTTCTCCACACAATTCCTCAGCCTTGTAAGGTAAAACCTCCATATGCCTCTTTTAGTCGGCATCACCTGTCCATTGCATGTTCCACAGGACACGTCTAGCAGAAATCGACATAGCGTTGACTCTAGAACCCAGTAGACCAATGTCTCTTTGGGCATGTCTTATATATAAGACAGCATCTTTTATATATATACATATCCTAGGGTCAATAACATGGTATCCTTATCTAGGGTGTCAATCTCCGCTGATAAGGTATCTGTCCACGATGCTACAGCTCTATAAACCCATGCTGACACAATCGCCGGTCTGGGTAGTGTACCAGAATGTGTGTAAATGGACTTCAAAGTACTTTTACTGCATGCTATCTGCAGGATCCCTGAGGATAGCTGTTAAGTCAGCGCTACCTTTTGGGTAAACGTGTCAATGCCTTGTCCACCCTAGGGGAAGATTCCCATCGTATCCTGGCCCTAGCATGGAAAGGATACGCCATGAGAATTCTTTTTAGGAATCTGCAGTTTCTTGTCTGGAGATTCCCGCTCTTTTTCTTCATGAGAGGAGGGAAATTTACCTCCGCTTTCTTCCCCTTAAACATGTGTACCCTCGTGTCAGGGACAGATGAGTCATCAGTGATATGCAAAACATCTTTTATTACAATAATCATATATTGAATACTTTTCTGCCAGTTTTGACTGTAACTTTGCATTATCGTAGTCGACACTGGAGTCAGACTCCGTGTCGGTATAAGTGTCTATTATTTTGGATAGTGGGCGTTTTGAGACTCCGAAGGTCCCTGCGACATAGGGACAGACATGGGTTGATTCCCTGTCTGTTCTCTAATCTTTTGTGCAATAAATTTACCTCAGCACTTAATTCCACATATCCAGTCAGGTGTCGGCGTTATCGACGGAGACACCACACACACACATTTGCTCCATCTCCTTCGTAGGAGAGCCTTTTACCTCAGACATGTCGACACACGCGTACCGACACACCACACACTCAGGGAACCCTCTTATCTGAAGACAGTTCTCCCACAAGGCCCTTTGGAGAGACAGAGAGAGAGTATGCCAGCACACACCCCAGCGCTATATGACCCAGGAAAAAAACACAGTAATTTAATGTTTTACCCAGTAGCGCTGTTATATATTATCTGCGCCGAATTATGTGCCCCCCCCCCCTCTTCTTTAAAACCCTCTTTTCTACTGTGGTATAAGCAGGGGAGAGTCCGGGGAGCTTCCTCTCAGCGGTGCTGTGGAGAAAAAATGGCGCTGGTGAGTGCTGAGGGAGAAGCCCCGCCTCTGTCCCGCTCAATTATACTGTACACTGGCGGGGGCTCTTTATATATACAGTTGTTAGCTGTATATATCCTATTTTGCCAGAAAAGAGGTTTACATGCTGCCCAGGGCGCCCCCCCCCCCTGTGCCCTGCGCCCTGCACCCTTACAGTGACTGCCGTGTGTGAGGTGTATGGGAGCAATGGCGCACAGCTGCAGTGCTGTGCGTTACCTCAGTGAAGATCATGAGTCTTCTGCCGCCTCTGAAGTCTTCTTTTCTTCTCATACTCACCCGGCTTCTATCTTCCGGCTCTGCGAGGGGGACGGCGGCGCGGCTCCGGGACGAACTCCAGGGTGAGACCTGTGTTCCGACTCCCCCTGGAGCTAATGGTGTCCAGTGATGAGCACCGGAAATTTTTCGGGTTTTGTGTTTTGGTTTTGGGTTCGGTTCCGCGGCCGTGTTTTGGGTTCGAACGCGTTTTGGCAAAACCTCACCGAATTTTTTTTGTCGGATTCGGGTGTGTTTTGGATTCGGGTGTTTTTTTCAAAAAACCCTAAAAAACAGCTTAAATCATAGAATTTGGGGGTCATTTTGATCCCAAAGTATTATTAACCTCAATAACCATAATTTCCACTCATTTTCAGTCTATTCTGAACACCTCACACCTCACACCTCACAATATTATTTTTAGTCCTAAAATTTGCACCGAGGTCGCTGGATGGCTAAGCTAAGCGACCCAAGTGGCCGACACAAACACCTGGCCCATCTAGGAGTGGCACTGCAGTGTCACGCAGGATGGCCCTTCCAAAAAACACTCCCCAAACAGCACATGACGCAAAGAAAAAAAAGAGGAGCATTGAGGTAGCAGTGTGAGTAAGCTAAGCGACCCTAGTGGCCGACACAAACACCTGGCCCATCTAGGAGTGTCACTGCAGTGTCACGCAGGATGGCCCTTCCAAAAAACACTCCCCAAACAGCACATGACGCAAAGAAAAAAAGAGGCGCAATGAGGTAGCTGTGTGAGAAAGCTAAGCGACCCTAGTGGCCGACACAAACACCTGGCCCATCTAGGAGTGGCACTGCAGTGTCACGCAGGATGGCCCTTCCAAAAAACACTCCCCAAACAGCACATGACGCAAAGAAAAAAAGAGGCGCAATGAGGTAGCTGTGTGAGTAAGCTAAGCGACCCTAGTGGCCGACACAAACACCTGGCCCATCTAGGAGTGGCACTGCAGTGTCACGCAGGATGGCCCTTCCAAAAAACACTCCCCAAACAGCACATGACGCAAAGAAAAAAAGAGGCGCAATGAGGTAGCTGTGTGAGTAAGCTAAGCGACCCTAGTGGCCGACACAAACACCTGGCCCATCTAGGAGTGGCACTGCAGTGTCACGCAGGATGGCCCTTCCAAAAAACACTCCCCAAACAGCACATGACGCAAAGAAAAAAAGAGGCGCAATGAGGTAGCTGTGTGAGTAAGCTAAGCGACCCTAGTGGCCGACACAAACACCTGGCCCATCTAGGAGTGGCACTGCAGTGTCACGCAGGATGGCCCTTCCAAAAAACACCCCCCAAACAGCACATGACGCAAAGAAAAATGAAAGAAAAAAGAGGTGCAAGATGGAATTGTCCTTGGGCCCTCCCACCCACCCTTATGTTGTATAAACAGGACATGCACACTTTAACCAACCCATCATTTCAGTGACAGGGTCTGCCACACGACTGTGACTGAAATGACGGGTTGGTTTGGACCCCCACCAAAAAAGAAGCAATTAATCTCTCCTTGCACAAACTGGCTCTACAGAGGCAAGATGTCCACCTTATCATCATCCTCCGATATATCACCGTGTACATCCCCCTCCTCACAGATTATCAATTCGTCCCCACTGGAATCCACCATCTCAGCTCCCTGTGTACTTTGTGGAGGCAATTGCTGCTGGTCAATGTCTCCACGGAGGAATTGATTATAATTCATTTTAATGAACATCATCTTCTCCACATTTTCTGGATGTAACCTCGTACGCCGATTGCTGACAAGGTGAGCGGCGGCACTAAACACTCTTTCGGAGTACACACTTGTGGGAGGGCAACTTAGGTAGAATAAAGCCAGTTTGTGCAAGGGCCTCCAAATTGCCTCTTTTTCCTGACAGTATACGTACGGACTGTCTGACGTGCCTACTTGGATGCGGTCACTCATATAATCCTCCACCATTCTTTCAATGGGGAGAGAATCATATGCAGTGACAGTAGACGACATGTCCGTAATCGTTGTCAGGTCCTTCAGTCCGGACCAGATGTCAGCATCAGCAGTCGCTCCAGACTGCCCTGCATCACCGCCAGCGGGTGGGCTCGGAATTCTGAGCCTTTTCCTCGCACCCCCAGTTGCGGGAGAATGTGAAGGAGGAGATGTTGACAGGTCGCGTTCCGCTTGACTTGACAATTTTGTCACCAGCAGTTCTGCCGGAAAGAGAGATCCAAGGTAGGTTTTAAATCTAGGATCGAGCACGGTGGCCAAAATGTAGTGCTCTGATTTAAACAGTGAATCCTTGTTAAGCGAATTAAGGGCTCCATCCACAAGTCCCACATGCCTAGCGGAATCGCTCTGTGTTAGCTCCTCCTTCAATGTCTCCAGCTTCTTCTGCAAAAGCCTGATGAGGGGAATGACCTGACTCAGGCTGGCAGTGTCTGAACTGACTTCACGTGTGGCAAGTTCAAAAGGTTGCAGAACCTTGCACAACGTTGAAATCATTCTCCACTGCGCTTGAGACAGGTGCATTCCACCTCCTATATCGTACTCAGTTGTATAGGCTTGAATGGCCTTTTGCTGCTCCTCCAACCTCTGAAGCATATAGAGGGTTGAATTCCACCTCGTTACCACTTCTTGCTTCAGATGATGGCAGGGCAGGTTCAGGCGTTTTTGGTGGTGCTCCAGTCTTCTGTACGTGGTGCCTGTAAGCCGAAAGTGTCCCGCAATTCTTCTGGCCACCGACAGCATCTCTTGCACGCCCCTCTCGTTTTTTAAATAATTCTGCACCACCAAATTCAAGGTATGTGCAAAACATGGGACGTGCTGGAATTTGCCCATATTTAATGCACACACAATATTGCTGGCGTTGTCCGATGCCACAAATCCACAGGAGAGTCCAATTGGGGTAAGCCATTCTGCGATGATCTTCCTCAGTTGCCGTAAGAGGTTTTTAGCTGTGTGCGTATTCTGGAAAGCGGTGATACAAAGCGTAGCCTGCCTAGGAAAGAGTTGGCGTTTGCGAGATGCTGCTACTGGTGCCGCCGCTGCTGTTCTTGTGGCGGGAGTCCATACATCTACCCAGTGGGCTGTCACAGTCATATAGTCCTGAGCCTGCCCTGCTCCACTTGTCCACATGTCCGTGGTTAAGTGGACATTGGGTACAACTGCATTTTTTAGGACACTGGTGAGTCTTTTTCTGAGGTCTGTGTACATTTTCGGTATCGCCTGCCTAGAGAAATGGAACCTAGATGGTATTTGGTACCGGGGACACAGTACCTCCAACAAGTCTCTAGTTGGCTCTGCAGTAATGATGGATACCGGAACCACGTTTCTCACCGCCCAGGATGCCAAGGCCTCAGTTATCCGCTTTGCAGCAGGATGACTGCTGTGATATTTCATCTTCCTCGCAAAGGACTGTTGGACAGTCAATTGCTTGGTGGAAGTAGTAAAAGTGGTCTTACGAGTACGACTTCCCCTCTGGGATGACCATCGACTCCCAGCAGCAACAACAGCAGCGCCAGCAGCAGTAGGCGTTACACGCAAGGATGCATCGGAGGAATCCCAGGCAGGAGAGGACTCGTCAGAATTGCCAGTGACATGGCCTGCAGGACTATTGGCATTCCTGGGGAAGGAGGAAATTGACACTGAGGGAGTTGGTGGGGTGGTTTGCGTGAGCTTGGTTACAAGAGGAAGGGATTTACTGGTCAGTGGACTGCTTCCGCTGTCGCCCAAAGTTTTTGAACTTGTCACTGACTTATGATGAATGCGCTGCAGGTGACGTATAAGGGAGGATGTTCCGAGGTGGTTAACGTCCTTACCCCTACTTATTACAGCTTGACAAAGGCAACACACGGCTTGACAAATGTTGTCCGCATTTCTGTTGAAATACTTCCACACCGAAGAGCTGATTTTTTTGGTATTTTCACCAGGCATGTCAATGGCCCTATTCCTCCCACGGACAACAGGTGTCTCCCCGGGTGCCTGACTTAAACAAACCACCTCACCATCAGAATCCTCCTGGTCAATTTCCTCCCCAGCGCCAGCAACACCCATATCCTCCTCATCCTGGTGTACTTCAACACTGACATCTTCAATCTGACTATCAGGAACTGGACTGCGGGTGCTCCTTCCAGCACTTGCAGGGGGCGTGCAAATGGTGGAAGGCGCATGCTCTTCACGTCCAGTGTTGGGAAGGTCAGGCATCGCAAACGACACAATTGGACTCTCCTTGTGGATTTGTGATTTCGAAGAACGCACAGTTCTTTGCTGTGCTTTTGCCAGCTTGAGTCTTTTCATTTTTCTAGCGAGAGGCTGAGTGCTTCCATCCTCATGTGAAGCTGAACCACTAGCCATGAACATAGGCCAGGGCCTCAGCCGTTCCTTGCCACTCCGTGTGGTAAATGGCATATTGGCAAGTTTACGCTTCTCCTCTGACAATTTTATTTTAGATTTTTGAGTCCTTTTTTTACTGATATTTGGTGTTTTGGATTTTACATGCTCTGTACTATGACATTGGGCATCGGCCTTGGCAGACGACGTTGCTGGCATTTCATCGTCTCGGCCATGACTAGTGGCAGCAGCTTCAGCACGAGGTGGAAGTCGATCTTGATCTTTCCCTATTTTTGGAACCTCAACATTTTTGTTCTCCATATTTTAATAGGCACAACTAAAAGGCACCTCAGGTAAACAATGGAGATGGATGGATACTAGTATACTTATGGATGGACGAGCGACTGCCGACACAGAGGTAGCTACAGCCATGGACTACCGTACTGCGTCTGCTGCTAATATAGACTGGATGATAATGATATAAAAAATATATATATATCACTACTGCAGCCGGACAGGTATATATTATATAATGACGGACCTGCTGGACACTGTCAGCACTGCAGACTCCTAAAGTAAGCTACTAGTATCAAGAAGATAGAAAAAAAAAAAACACCACAGGTAGGTGGTATACAATTATGGATGGACGAGCGACTGCCGACACAGAGGTAGCTACAGCCGTGGACTACCGTACCGCGTCTGCTGCTAATATAGACTGGATGATAATGATATAAAAAATATATATATATATCACTACTGCAGCCGGACAGGTATATATTATATAATGACGGACCTGCTGGACACTGTCAGCTCAGCACTGCAGACTCCTAAAGTAAGCTACTAGTATCAAGAAGATAGAAAAAAAAAAAAAAACACCACGGGTAGGTGGTATACAATTATGGATGGACGAGCGACTGCCGACACAGAGGTAGCTACAGCCGTGGACTACCGTACTGCGTCTGCTGCTAATATAGACTGGATGATAATGAGATATAAAATATATATATATCACTACTGCAGCCGGACAGGTATATATTATATAATGACGGACCTGCTGGACACTGTCAGCTCAGCACTGCAGACTCCTAAAGTAAGCTACTAATAGTATCAAGAAGATAGAAAAAAAAGAAAACACCACAGGTAGGTGGTATACAATTATGGATGGACGAGCGACTGCCGACACAGAGGTAGCTACAGCCGTGGACTACCGTACTGCGTCTGCTGCTAATATAGACTGGATGATAATGAGATATAAAAAATATATATATATCACTACTGCAGCCGGACAGGTATATATTATATAATGACGGACCTGCTGGACACTGTCAGCTCAGCACTGCAGACTCCTAAAGTAAGCTACTAGTATCAAGAAGATAGAAAAAAAAAAAAAAACACCACGGGTAGGTGGTATACAATTATGGATGGACGAGCGACTGCCGACACAGAGGTAGCTACAGCCGTGGACTACCGTACTGCGTCTGCTGCTAATATAGACTGGATGATAATGAGATATAAAATATATATATATCACTACTGCAGCCGGACAGGTATATATTATATAATGACGGACCTGCTGGACACTGTCAGCTCAGCACTGCAGACTCCTAAAGTAAGCTACTAGTATCAAGAAGATAGAAAAAAAAAAACCCACCACGGGTAGGTGGTATACAATTATGGATGGACGAGCGACTGCCGACACAGAGGTAGCTACAGCCGTGGACTACCGTACTGCGTCTGCTGCTAATATAGACTGGATGATAATGATATAAAAAATATATATATATCACTACTGCAGCCGGACAGGTATATATTATATAATGACGGACCTGCTGGACACTGTCAGCTCAGCACTGCAGACTCCTAAAGTAAGCTACTAATATCAAGAAGATAGAAAAAAAAAAAAACACCACGGGTAGGTGGTATACAATTATGGATGGACGAGCGACTGCCGACACAGAGGTAGCTACAGCCGTGGACTACCGTACTGCGTCTGCTGCAGTGCTAATATAGACTGGATGATAATGATATAAAAAATATATATATATCACTACTGCAGCCGGACAAGTATATATTATATAATGACGGACCTGCTGGACACTGTCAGCAGAATGCGTTTATAGAATAAAAATACCACATGACGAGTGTTTAACTTTTTCAGGCAGACAATCACAATATACTGGTGGTCAGTGGTCACTGGTCAGTCACACTGGCAGTGGCACTCTGGCAGCAAAAGTGTGCACTGTTAAAATATGTACTCCTGCTATAACTGCTCCCCAGTCTCCCCCACAATTAAGCTGTGTGAGCAGTGAGCACTCAGCACAGTCAGATATACAGTATTACATAGATGATGCAGCACACTGAGGCTGAGCACAGATATGGTATGTGACTGTGTCACACTGTGTATCGTTTTTTTTCAGGCAGAGAACAGATTAATTAAACTGGTGGTCACTGGTCACACTATCAGCAAGTAGTACTCCTAATATGCTCCCCAAAATTAGTAAATCAAGTGTCTCTACTACTCTCTAGTCTACTCTAAACGGAGAGGACGCCAGCCACGTCCTCTCCCTATCAATCTCAATGCACGTGTGAAAATGGCGGCGACGCGCGGCTCCTTACATAGAATCCGAGTCTCGCGAGAATCCGACAGCGGGATGATGACGTTCGGGCGCGCTCGGGTTAACCGAGCAAGACGGGAAGATCCGAGTCTGCCTCGGACCCGTGTAAAAAGCGTGAAGTTCGGGGGGGGTTCGGTTTCCGAGAAACCGAACCCGCTCATCACTATTGTCCAGTAGCCTAAGAAGCAGAGCCTTGAAACTCACAGAAGTAGGTCTGCTTCTCTCCCCTCAGTCCCTCGATGCAGGGAGTCTGTTGCCAGCAGTGCTCCCTGAACATAAAAAACCTAACAAATATACTTTCTGACAGGAAACTCAGGAGAGCTCCCTGTAATGCACCCTATCTCCTCTGGGCACAGTAGTAAACTGAGGTCTGTAGGAGGGGCATAGAGGGAGGAGCCAGTGCACACCCAGATCGTAAGTCTTTCTTAAAGTGCCCATGTCTCCTGCGGAGCCCATCTATCCCATGGTCCTTACGGAGTCCCCAGCATCCTCTAGGACGTAAGAGAAAATTAAATTGCATAGTTACTTGCTCCAGAGCTGAAGCTTCAGAAACCACAGTCCCCTTGCTGCTATGGTTGCCGATATTGGTGGTGCTGGGCCTGCTGTCTGTACCTTGGCCCTCATTCCGAGTCGTTCGCTTGGTAATTTTCTTCGCATCGCAGCGTTTTTCTGCTTAGTACGCATGCGCAATGTTCGCACTGCGACTGCGCCAAGTAATTTTGCTATGAAGATAGTATTTTTACTCACGGCTTTTTCTTCGCTCCGGCGATCGTAGTGTGATTGACAGGAAATGGGTGTTACTGGGCGGAAACACGGCGTTTTATGGGCGTGTGGATAAAAATGCTACCGTTTCCGAAAAAAACGCGGGAGTGGCTGGAGAAACGGGGGAGTGTCTGGGCGAACGCTGGGTGTGTTTGTGACGTCAAACCAGGAACGACAAGCACTGAACTGATCGCAGATGCCGAGTAAGTCTGAAGCTACTCTGAAACTGCTAAGTAGTTTGTAATCGCAATATTGCGAATACATCGTTCGCAATTTTAAGAAGCTAAGATTCACTCCCAGTAGGCGGCGGCTTAGCGTGTGTAACTCTGCTAAAATCGCCTTGCGAGCGAACAACTCGGAATGAGGGCCCTTATGTCCTCTTCCTCTGCTCTCTTACACACTGGTGGTTTACTGCAATCTCCTGCATTACGGCGGAAATGACATCACGTACGGTATGAGGGTGGCAATGACCTCTGGTCCATTCCGATTGCTGCACCTCCTCTTTGTCTAGGCAGGCCTCTCCTGGAACCTAACAGAGGTGGCCCAGGGTCTATATGTATGCTCAATCCAGGTACAGGAACAGGTAATTGAAGACTGGATAGGATGGAGCCGAAGTGAGTACATAGGATGAAGTGATATGAGACAAACAAAGCATCTGAGTGGTTCTAACTAAAAATGAGAGTCCCTGTATTGGTCATCTATTCATGTGTGAAGTGGCAAGTGACTTATCACACATTTGCAAATGTATATAACTAAGACTTCTGCATTTAGGGGCTGATTCAGACCTGATCGCTGCTGTGTATTTTCACACAGCAGCGGTCAGGTCTGAACTGCGCATGTGCCGGCACCGCAGTGCGATCCCCGCTACCTGATTGACAGGCAAAGGCAGTCGCTGGGCGGGAGGGGGCGGGCTGGTGGCGTTTGGTTGCCATTTGGCTGCCGTGTAGGGGGCACGGTCCGGGCAACACAGGCATGCCCGGACCGTTGGGGGGGCAGCCCGCGGCAGCTGTGTGACGTCGCACACAGCCGCTGTGACCTGAACAGCGCCGAATAGCTCCCTGCCAGCGCGCAGGAATTGCACTGGCAGGAAGCTACTCTTCCAGTACAAAAGCATCGCTGGTGTGCAATGCCTTTGATCTTGTGCGATGGGGCGGGGCCTGACATGCGGGGCGGACTAGCCCTGTGCTGGGCATCCCCCCGCATGTCAGGGAAGCGGATTGTAGATGTGCTAAATTTAGCATATCTAAGATCGAATCTAAATTACCCCCTTAATTTACAAACAGAGTGTTAGCATTTTTACGAGTTTACAGCAGTGTGCTGGGGAATATCCGTTCCTTTCTAGTTTAATTTCTAGATAAACTCTAATTTTCTAGATCCTACAAATACGTAACTTCTATTTTTATAACATACAATATCATTGTTTCTCTAGTTATTCCACAAACACATCATTTATTATTTTCTCATCTTAAACCAGATATTAGCATTAATCCCCATGTCTGACTTTTCCACGGTTTGTGTCTTCAGGGCGTGATTCAGGTTGGATCGCAAATGCGATCCAACTGCAAAAATTGCGAAAGGGATGCGGGCGCATGCGCAGCGCCCATCCTGCGCATGTGCCCGTATTTCTGTGGGGGGGGGCAGCAGAAAATGCGAACGCCTCTGCCTATCAATCCTAGGTGGAGATGGAATGTTGCGGGGCCGCAGCCGGCGAAACGGGGGCAGTAGTATACAAACAGGGGCGTGGTGTAGCCCTGATTGCGGTGGGCCTCCTGTGGGTGCAGCCAAGCTGCGCCGGCAGGATGCAACCCTAATTTCTACGATGAAGCAGAAATTGCAATCGCAATTTCTGCTTCATCAAGAGGGAGGAGCGGCGGTCAGAATGCTGGGTGGCACTGCCATGCGATGGGCGGCCCCCAGCATGCGATCCCATTGATTGCAAATTCTGCTAGTTAGCAGAATTTGCAATACAACCTGAATCAGGCCCTCTGACTGCTATTAATGATTTCTATTTCTTTAGCTTTTCCACAGTGTCGTGGAATAGCATGGCAACAACAGTCACATGACACATAATGCAGTAAGAAGACAGGTTTCGGTCTTCCAATCTGCACCATACAATTATCTACCTCCAACTGAAACCTTTGCCATTGAATGACATGCTGATAGTCTGTGAGTGTAACTGGTAGCCATGCTTCTCTACCCTCCAGAGCAATTTTGAAATAGAGATAATAATATTTAGGCGGAAAGCTAGAAGCCCCCAATAAAAAATAAAAAAATAACAGAAAAACAGACCGGTGTATTAAGCCAAATCCATCCCTGCAGTCAGTGACTGAGGACAAAAGGATTACATTTCTGACACATTAAGCAATAGTCTTCTACAACACACTTTTGTGTTTTCACTTTTAATGCATTAGCAGATCTTTAATAATATAAGACATTTCGATCATAGCTATGAAATTCAGCACTGCGGCTGTCTGAATTGTGCTAGTCTCTTCTGGCTTCTTCTTACGGCTGCCTGCTTGTTTCTGTGTACAGATATAACGCATGCAACTGAAGCAGGAACGCTGGACAAAATTAGTCACCACAGTACCATGGTAACACCAATACCAGCCAAGAAACCAGAGGAAAACACAGCACTAATGAGACGGATTCTAGATAAACAACTGAAAAGAACAAGCACTTCAGACAACGTCATCATGCAGGATTGGCCATTTAGGCTTTGTTTAAAGGATTCCCCATGACATAAATGTTCATTTTGTCCCTTATTGCTGACACATGAGTTACTTGACTTATTCTTTGCTGACAGGTGATTGTACATAATTTCTCTGACGTCCTAAGTGGATGCTGGGACTCCGTAAGGAGCATGGGGAATAGCGGCTCCGCAGGAGACTGGGGAATAGCGGCTCTGCAGGAGACTGGGCACAACTAAAGAAAGCTTTAGGACTACCTGGTGTGCACTGGCTCCTCCCACTATGACCCTCCTCCAGACCTCAGTTAGAATCTTGTGCCCGGCTGAGCTGGATGCACACTAGGGGCTCTCCTGAGCTCCTAGAAAGAAAGTATATTTTAGGTTTTTTATTTTACAGTGAGATCTGCTGGCAACAGACTCACTGCAGCGAGGGACTAAGGGGAGAAGAAGCGAACCTACCTAACTGGTGGTAGCTTGGGCTTCTTAGGCTGCTGGACACCATTAGCTCCAGAGGGATCGACCCAGTGCCAGATTAAGGTCCACATAGGCCTGGAGCTGAAATTTACAAAGGGCCTATGGTGTGCCTTGATAGTAGGTGTGACAAGTGCTGTGGTGGGGGTGGTCAAAATAGGGGGTGTGGCCTGTGCTATAGGTGTGGCATGGAGGTCATCCCCTCATGGGCTTGTCGCGCTTCAGGCCTGGTGGCGAGTATCCTGACCGCCACGTTCCCGTCAGCCGGGAAACTAACTGCTTCCCATGTGCATGTGTGTGCGTGTGTGTGTGTGTGTGTGTGTGTGTGTGTGTGTGTGTGTGTGTGTGTGTGTGTAAAAAAAGATGCACTCGTCATTCATTTACAGCCTTCAAAATGCTCACTCAAAAACGCCAACACAGTCCAAGTGCAGCCGCAGAACAGATTCAATCAAGAGGGCACTCTCCAAAAGTTGCTTTACACAAAATTACATATTTAATGAATCAGCTTTCCTTCATCACCACCCAGTAAAAGAAATTGCAAGCTTCTGAGATCCAATAATTATCATGGCAACCATAAAACCAATATGCAAATCAATGCCATATCATCCTCAGGGGCGGATCCAGAAGAAAATGAAAGGGGGGGCACCATAATATGGGAACAGTAATAGTTATATTTACATGCACCTAAGGCACGCGTGCTCCCAGATAAGGAGTGTGGTTCTCCTTTTGAAAAAAAATAAAAAAAGAAGTGTCAGTGATCGCGCTGAGCCCAAAAAAAAGTGGGTCCCACGCAGAGGCGGATTGGCCATAAGGTTTACAGGGAAGATTCCCGGTGGGCCGACGCACCCGTGAGGCCTGTTTTGTTTGAGGACATGTGGTCCTTTTTATAGACATAATGAATAAGGTGCAAAATAATTTGCATATATGAAAATTACTTTGCCACTTAGCCTGTGAGTGCAGATGATCTAGTGTATGCTCTGTCTGCCTGCTTGGCTGACATATAAGATTGAGTGAATAGTGATTGGGATACGGTTGGTGTAATAAGCAAGAAAATATATCTTTCTAAAGAATGATATAGTTTCCTAAATTGTGAAGGTGTATCATATAATGTGCTCATAATATTTAATTTTATTTCCTTTTAACTTCCCCCTTGTCATGCTAGACATGCCCACTATCTGGAAAGTCTTGGGGGGAGGGTGCTGCTGCCATGGCCCATGGCTAGACCTTACACCTCTGGGGCTGCCCATGTGGGGCCACTAGTACAAATTTTTCCAGGGCCGCTTTTTGTTCCCAATCCGCCCCTGGTCCCACGGACCCCTCACTTTTAAAAATTGGGGTCCTATTTGTCCTTTTCTGGGTCCCATCGGAATGAAGGTTCATATTAATCTTATTAATTATTCAAATATAAAAACACTTGATTTGGACACTACAAAAGTATTGCGAGGGGGAGGAGGGGGTGACAATGCTGCTGGGCTGTGTAGCCAACAGGACACTCTGCCCCAGAGCTGTAACTAGACATTTCAGTGCCCTTTGGCAGAAAGTAAATTGGTGGTCCCCCTGCCATACTTCAAATCAAGGACAGTGCGCGCCGAAGGCGCGCAACAAAAATTTAGGGGTGTGGCTTCATGGGGAAAGAGCATGGCCACATAACAGTACCAATTCACATTACACCACACAGGTAGAGCACGTTATATACACATTGCACCAGGTAGAGCACGTTACACACATTGCACCAGTTAGAACACCCTATACACATTGCGCCAGGTAGAGCACGTTACACACACTGCACCAGGTAGAGCACGTTATACACACTGCGCCAGGTAGAGCACGTTATACACACTGCGCCAGGTAGAGCATGTTATACACACTGCGCCAGGTAGAGCACGTTACACACACTGCACCAGGTAGAGCACGTTATACACACTGCGCCAGGTAGAGCACGTTATACACACTGCGCAAGGTAGAGCACATTATACACACTGCGCCAGGTAGAGCACATTATACACACTGCGCCAGGTAGAGCACATTATACACACTGCGCCAGGTAGAGCACGTTACACACACTGCGCCAGGTAGAGCACGTTACACACACTGCGCCAGGTAGAGCACGTTATACACAATGCGCCAGGTAGAGCACGTTACACACACTGCGCCAGGTAGAACACGTTATACAGACAGAGCCAGGTAGAACACGTTATACAGATTGCGCCAGTTACAACACGTTATACACACTGCACCAGGTAGAGCACGCTATACAGATTGCGCCAGGTAGAGCACGTTACACACACTGCGCCAGGTAGAGCACGTTACACACACTGCGCCAGGTAGAGCACGTTACACACACTGCGCCAGGTAGAGCACGTTACACACACTGCGCCAGGTAGAGCACGTTACACACACTGCACCAGGTAGAGCACGTTACACACACTGCACCAGGTAGAGCACGTTATACAGATTGTGCCAGCTAGAACACGTTATATAGATTGCGCCAGGTAGAACACGTTATACAGATTGCGCCGTAGAACACGTTATATAGATTGCGCCAGGTAGAACACGTTATACACACTGCACCAGGTAGAACACGTTACACACATTGCACCAGTTAGTGTTCTATACACATTGCGCCAGGTAGAGCATGTTATACACGTTTTATATGGTACTAGGGAGTAGCGACAGAGGTAGCAGGGAGAAGGGACAGAGAGAGGCACCAGGGAATAGGGACAAAGGTAGCAGGGACAGAGATAGGCACCAGGGAATAGGGACAGAGAGAGCAAGGAGTAGGGACAGAGGCACCAGGGGGTAGGGACAGAGAGAGGCACCAGGGGGTAGGGACAAAGGTAGCAAGGAGTAGGGACAGAGGCACCAGGGGGTAGGGACAGAGGCACCAGGGGGTAGGGACGGAGCCGGCACCAGATGGTAGGGACGGAGGCAGCAGGGGGAAGGGACGGAGGCAGCAGGGGGTAGGGACGGAGGCAGCAGGGGGTAGGGACGGAAGCACCAGGGGGTAGGGACGGAGCCACCAGGGGGTAGGGACGGAGGCACCAGTAGGTAGGGACAGAGGCACCAGGGGGTAGGGACAGAGGCACCAGGGGGAAGGGACAGAGAGGCAGGAGAGTGTGCAGCCAGAAACCCCACCAAATAACTCCCTCCAGGGACCAGGCCCCCACCGCTTACCATGGACACTGTGAGCAGCAGCGCTGTCAGGCCGGGGGATATAGTCCGATCCGTATGAGGCCACAATGCCGCCAGCATGGAGTCACAGGATGCGGCCAGGAGGGAGCGGAAAACGCGGAGGGGGCGGCCGCATGGTTGAGGAGGGAGAAGAGGGGAATCAGAGGGGAGTGCGCCGGAATCCAGCCGGGGGACCAGGGACCGAACTGCCCCCACCTCAGGTACAGCAGCGGAGTTCATCGTGGGGGGGAGAGCATGCGGAGCAGAGGAGGAGGGGAGGGCGGGAGATCACACTCTTCATGGTCTCCGCCTCTTCCAAGTTCCTCCCTCCGTTCCGTCCCTCCCACCGGACTGATTGACAGGATAGGACAGCGCTGCGGCTCACAGCGCGTCCTGAGTGAGTCGGGACCCGGGTTTTTTTATGTTTTGTGTCCCCATATCAATTCCTGGGTAACGACAGGGGGGGCACGGGCCCGAGTGCCGCCCCCCCCCCCCCCCCCTGGATCCGCCAATGCTCATCCTTATACTTAGTTTGTCAACCTCGGTCCCCTCCTGGGCTGCTAGAGACATGCAACAGAGTGTTAATGAGCCATGCATCAGAAGTCTGTAAAACAGTGACTTGCGCGCAGAACACCACTTAAGCCATCTCTATCTAATCAGATCATACACCTGGCAGCCGGGGGTCCATGCGTGTATTCCATCGCACTGCACATGCTCACCGGAACGTCATGTGTTCCACCGTAATGCGCATGCTCACCCGCAATTCCGGTGCGGGTGAGCGTACCAGCACCATTGCTCCTCCTCACTACACACATCTAATAATAACTGTTAAACTCACATCCGGCTGCTCAGAGAGTAAGTAACACTGTGAAGTGCAGTGTGCACAATACAATAAGTGTAAACATATATAGTCTGCAGGATGTAGTTAAAATGGTGCCGCATGGAATCTCGGTGGCTAAAATACAGAGGCCGGAATCCTGAACGGCAACATAATGCCGGTATCAAAATCCCGAAGGAGCTCGGGATCATGGCATCAAAATCTCGAACGTACTTTTAGTGGGGCTCGATCATGTTCTGCCGCGGAGGAGGGGGGATTTGGTTTAGGCATTAGAAGGGGGTTAGGGTGCAGGTACGGTAAGGTTATGGTTAGGTAACAGGGAGGGGGGGTTAGGTTTAGGCACTTGGAAGAGGAGGTTAGGGTTAGGCACCAAGCAGGGAGGGATAGGTTAGGCAGCGGGGATGGTAGGGTTAGGCATAAGCAGGGAGGGTTAGGGTTAGGCACCAGCGGGGAGGGTTGGGGTTAGGCACCCACAAGGGAGGGCTAGGATAGGGGCAGGGGAGGGTTGAAGTACTTTCTGGGGGCTGAAGGCATTCTGATGTTTGGGATGCCGCTGTCAGTATTCTGACCAATGGCATCCCGTCCAATGATATAACATAACGAATCCCAATCTGCTGCACTACTATGTCACTAACGCAAAATGACACAATCTAAAAAATAAAATAAAAACTATAAATGTTACATAAATAACAAGCTACTTGGTCAGGATTCCCTTATAAATCTCATCACAGAAAGCATCTAGAATTAATGTTCTCATTTAACCCCCTTGGAGCGATAGTATCTAATGTGGAGGGGTTGGGTTTGAAATGCCAGGGGTCAGAATACCGACTGCGCCATTCCCTTTGATGGGGATCCGGACAGGGGAAGGTAAGTATGGGATCCGGTCTCTAGGTCGTCAGTAACTAGGTCGACACTATCTAGGTCGACCACTATTGGTCGACAGTAACTAGGTCGACAGGGTCTCTAGGTCGACATGTTCTAGGTCGACCTTTCCCAAATGCTCCCCTAACTCTAACCCTCTGTTCCCACAGTCTAAACCTAACCCTCCCCAGCCTGGAGCCTAACCCTACCCCTCCCTGATGATGCCTATACTTAACCCCCCCACTACAGCCTAAACCTGACCTCCCCAACAACCCCCCCCCCCCCCCCTCCCAAATGCTCCCCGCTGGCTTACCTTTCTGGCTGTCTGGCAGTCAGTCATTGGGGATCCTGGCTGTCGAGAAGTTGGTGCCGGAAATTGTGATCCCAGTTGGGATGCCGGCCCCAGCGTTCTAAGCAGTGTCAGGATTCCGGCGTCTGTGTTTCAACTGACGGTGTACTGACCATTCCCGGGCGGTTGAATAACAAAGTGTGGAATGGGATGGAGTGGGAGAGGAAGGGATTTTATATTTCTGTATATACATATATAAAAATAATAAACTCAGTCAACAGCACTCCACTCCAATGGATACATATCACTATTACCGGTGCCCTCCAGGTGTGGACCTTAACAAATACAAATGTAGCAGTCGGCGGCCACTCACGGTAGTGGAAATAAAGACAGCAGTCTCGTCTGCGGCGTCGACACTGCAGACCAGACTGCTGTATTTATTTCCACTACCGTGAGTGCCGCTGACTACTACAATAATAATAATAAACAATTTTTTTCCTTGTAACCTTCATGTCCCCACCACAATCTACTTGCCTGGTTACTGCACTTTATAGAAGCAGTGGAGGGAAAAGAAGTCATGACTCAGGAGGCACTGGGATGACACAGAATAGGGAGGAGACTGGAGGATGGAAAACAGAATAGGGGAGGGACCAGCCTGAAAAGGAGCTCGGAGCATTGGTGGCTGGTCCCAGGGGAGTGGTTAGCTACAGAATTAGCTGTCCAGCTAATCCTGGAGAACAGCAGCTGCAGAACAGTGACAGCAGTGAGAGGCTACAGCATCCAGCCACAGCTGCAGCCTCTGTACAGCCTTAATGCCAGCAGCACCTGTAGTGGCATTAGCATACTGTGA